>NW_027513092.1:0-277230 GCF_048772815.1 Callospermophilus lateralis
CATTGTTTGTACTCCTTTCTTTCCCTTGTTTTTTCATGATGCTCATGTTACTTTCCAGCTCTATTTGATTGCTGTGTTTCTGTTTTATTCTATAGATTTGTTTCGGTGTTGTGTATCTCTGTTGTCTCTCCTTTGTGTTGGTAAACTATGCCTGCTAAAGTGGATTCCACTTGTAGGGAATTCCGAAGGCCGAGCTCCAGTGACGTCACCCCTCTGCTTTGGCGGGCCCAGGCTCCTTGCCGAAATGTTCGAATACGGGGATGGAACTGGACTGTCTCCAGTTGGTTTCAGCTCTAGGTCACTGGCGGGTGGGCTATCACTAGCCACCCAGTGGCGCAGTCGGTCTCCTGCGCGCCGGTGTTCTCCAGACGCCCAGTCACGCGGACAGCAGGTGGACTGTCACCTGCGCTTCTGTGTTCTCCAGCTTCCCAGTCACAAGAGCCTGGCCTCTAGTCCCCTGGTTTCTCCTGCTAGTCCTGGTTTCTCCTGCTAGACTAGATTTCCCCTGAGTGATGCTTCTCTGCAGTTCAATCTGTATTCTGGGCCTGTCATTTGTTGGGTGTGGAGGGTGTCTATTGGAACCCAGACACTCTATTGTTTTGAGGATCAGTCAGACCGGATCTCCGGTTGCACATTTGGCTCGTTTTTCAGACCCAATTACCAGATCTCAGTGCTAAAAATCTTTCTTATAGGTTTTGGTGCACCCCCATTTTGCTGTAAGTTCTTAACAAGATAGTTTTTTGTGGTTCTATCTCGTTATTCACCTGTGCAGTGGCGCGTTACACTGGGTGTGATGAACTCTATTCGTGGCCATCAGGCAATGATGAAATATTATGCTTTTTATGCAGCATTTACTGAAGTTAGTTTTCAGTATTAGGAAACAAATATGTATTTCAGGTGAATGAATAATCTGAATTTCTGAGAATAATCTTGTGAAAAGTTGATTATAAATCCACATACGTGAATATGAATGATTTTAGGGAGTGTATAATAAGACACATATATTTCATATTTTGAAAAATCTGGAGAGTGATATATATATATATATATATATATATATATATATATATATATATACAGAAACACACTCACAGACATTAAAAAGTAGCAATATATATGCCAATCGAAATTCAAAATGAAATATATATCCTTCACATATCCAAAAAAATACATTTTACTGAAAATGGATTTATGTATAATGTTGTTCAACTAGGAGGCTCACCCATAGGTTGAAATTTCAGTTCCAAAAGGGTTTAGGAGGAGTGATCTCTTCTCACAATTTGTATCTGCCAAGTCAGCCACCTCAGAAGAAAGTCTGTGTGATACCAGGTAGTATTCTATATGAGCATATAAAAATACATGTGCTGAATAGGTGACAGAGAAAGAGAAGAGGAATTCACATATTTGTTAACGTTAAAAACACATGGAGATATATTTCAATAAACATTGACTATATTTATAACTCCAACCCCATTTAATGCAAAAGGGAAGTCCAAGTATACACCATGCCTTCTCTGAACTGTTTGTATTTCCATTCTGTTAGGGTTACTATTCTCCATCATATTAGGATTAGTAGTCAGAGTCTAGTAGGTTATGGATTAGTGTCAGAGATTCAGTATTTCGAATAGAAAATAGGAAAATAAACCCATTGTGTTTGCAAATATGTGTGATACAAAAATCTTCCCACTCTCATTCAGAACAATGCCTTGACATTACCTTCTCCCCTAATAAGACACAATTAGAGGAGAAGAGTTAGAAAATCTGTGAATACATATCTGGAATGGAATATTCTCGGTGTTCACAAGCTTGGAGGTGGTAGAGGAGTTTCCAAAAGTAAGGGACAGGGTAAACACTCCACAAACATGGAGCTCTGCAGGCCTAAAGACATATTGAGAAACTGCCTCTGAGTTTGGGCACTTAAAATGTATCTTGTGGTCCGAAGCTTTAGCTTCCTCTATAGTGAGAGCATCAAAACTGGTCTGCATCTATGTGACCTGGGGGACATGGTATCTTATTTTCCAATGAACATGAGGCAGCAGTGCTGAATTCTCACTTTGTAGGTAAACTGTGGCAACTGGAGTCTAAGGGTCTCTCTGTGTGGACTGTGAAGCTAATTGATCATGCTCTACTTTTCTTAGTAGAGCACTGGGAGTTTGTTATTTGCTTCACAAATACAAGGAGTACAACTTGGTCAGAGTGCTGGAGGGAGTTCTGTCACATGTGGTGCCTCAGGGTCTGCAGGAGAATGCACCAGTCAGGCTTCTATTTCACATAGTTTGCCCCCTTGACCATAGCATCCTGATTCTGAACATTGCCCTGAAACCTCTCCATATAACAAGATGCCTTTACATATAAGGGTCTGCTTGCTGCACCATGTCAGTTACAAGCCATTTGGAAGCCAATGGCAGATCTACATGGCCCCAACACAGATGTTTTATCACACACCTGCCCACCACTGTTCTAGGCCCACTACTCAGCAGGCTCCAACTTACTGGCATCTCTGTTCTACACCATTTTTAAGAAACGCAGTCAATCAAGGCACTGTCTGGTATACTCATGATCAGCAACTGGACATCAAAAAGTTCTCCAGTGCCACCTGGTCATGAAAATTTCAAAAATTCCATGGTATTTCTCTAGCCATTTTTCAAGGATGAAGTTGGAGGCACTATGATTTTCAATTCACTCAGGAACCATTAAATGTTGAGGAAGCTCATTTCAATGAAAGCTCTGGAGAACACTCACAGGCAAGGCTTCCCAAAGGGTCGCCAAAAGGTCACATGAAGCCAGGCCCATTGAGGTCTGCAATGTGAGATCATGTGTGTTTTGCCTCTCAACTATGGCTGCCAAGTCTTTCAGAATAAAATCATGTGATATTCTGGCTGAGATTCCTCGTGCCTTGTGGAAAGCCTTTCTGGGCACAGATCTCAGTTTCAAAGGGCGACTGTCATTCATGGCCTCCTAAAATCCCAACACAACTCATGGCAATAATTCTCTGAGGTCAGTTCCAGAACTCAGTCTCTAAGGGGAATCACACCAGAGTTCAAGACCAGGTGGAGCCAGTCATCTTTTTCAACCGCCACACAAACTTCCAAAATTAAAACCCAAACACTCCCACAAGGCCCTCATCTTCTTCCATATAGATACTCATTATAAACTCTGGCTGGAGGTGTCCATGAGGGATGCAGAACAAGACAGTGTCCAAAGTTAGCTCCCTTGCCCCTCATTTGCCTAAAGTCGGGGTGGCCTGAACACCTTCCTGTGAACCTGGAGTGATCAAATAGTGTGCCGTTAATACTGCTCTGCTTCTCCAATTTGAGGACGACTGACTGTGGGGTTTAGATTCTTTATGTGAATTGGAAGCATGAGAAAAAGCAAGCACCTTTGGGCTTGCCTCTCCTTGGCTTTGAAGAATGCATTTGACCCAAAGAATCCCTCTTCTCACTTGATGGAGGTCAGGAACCTTACAGAGGAAGGCAAGAGACTTCATCCGCAATGACTGCTCTTTTGATCATTTTGGTTTTGGATGAACACATGGAATCCATCAGGTGCTGAGAATCTAACCACAGCCTCACACAGGGCCAAGAGGCTGTTTCAGACAAATCCATTTCCAAAGCAATTAAGCAAAGAGCTACAGGTGATGTCCATTCATTTCCATTTGAAAACTTTTTTCTTCAGGCTTCACAAAGAATTGGCCTGTGGTAAATACCTTCCTGATATTCAGGGCAACAGAACAATAGGTAAGCAAAAAGCCCAAATCAGGGTTTCTCCACTGAGACTTTCCTGGTCACACTAGCTACCCACTACATGGCCATATAACAGAGCTTTTAGGTGGTAAATATCTTGGACACAAAACCATGAAGCTATTCTGCAGAGTGTCCAGAATTCAGAAAGAAAACAGAAACTTATGAAGATATCAGGTGTTGCCCTTTGATAACAAAAGCCACAGTCCATTTATAAATTGGGCAAGATGAATGCTGGGAAGCTTTCTACTAGACAGGACACATCCTTTGATGCATTCTTATTTCTAATGTCTACAACCACGGACACAGTGGGATACACAGACATAGAAGCACTCGCATTGCAAAACGACTAACTAGAAACAGTCCACGCCAATCCAAACAAACAGTCTTTCCTACCTATTCTCAGAACATGAGACAAGACCATGAACATACACCCACACCCACAAAGGCACCACCTTTGCTCCAAGTAGTTCTGTGATTACCCAGAGTGTCCTCTGAATGGTGGGCCATACTATATTCCCCCCAAATGGCCTGTCCTGTCTCAAATCTGGTCTCCTTGGCCAATTCTGTGAAGTTGTCATTAGCCATGGGTGAGCCACTACCTGCTTTCTCAGGAAAGGCCCCTCTTCAGAGCTTTTCTGGCATTTGAACATCCTCACATCTGTAGGCACTAAGAAAGACTGACTCTGTCCTTGGTAAATTGAAGCAAGTGAGACCACTGGGCCTGGGACTGCGACTGGCTCTGGGTGCCATTCTTCCTGGATCCCAAGTTCAGAGAGTTCCATCACAAAGGAAGTGAGGTGAGGTCACTTCCTTCAGAAACTGAATGAGGTCACTGCTTTGGCAACAACTTTGTCCAAATAGTTACTTCTAAGGGCCCATGAGATGGAGGCTGTTCCTACTTCCTGTAACACTTTCAAAAGTTAGAATGGTATATCAACCATAGGCACCTGGGAACACCTCTTCACACAGGCCTGGTTTGGTCTATCTTCTCTACATTAAGTTGATAGAGGCTGATACAGACACATCCCTTCATCCTCACCAGGTTGTTTGCCATGGAAGATGACTTTTGCTGTCTCGGGAACTTCACAGCTGCCTACATCTTCTCCAGGGATTATTTCTACATGGACCTTTGATGTTCTCAGCAGGTGGAAGATTCCCTACATTCCGGTATTTAAAGAGAAACTCTGTCCCTCCTCTTCTGTAAAGTTAGATTGAGGTAACAGTGTATATTTAGGGTTAATAACATGTTCGATTTGGGTTAGGAATCTCTCTGCCGGATGAATAATGGTATTGGGAACCTGTGATATTTACAAGAATGTATAGGTGAAATATAAGTATGAAAACAGAAATGTAGGTAAGATATGAAGCCAGAAGGGCATTGGGCCCTTGAGTGGGATACTTAGGTTTGAATTATGTTCTGCACATGTGTCTCAGATGAATTGATATAAAATGGCATAGGACCTTTTACCTTGAATGATTGATTGTTGAAGAGAACATCGAGTTAAAAAGTGATAGTCAGTAGGATTAGTAAGATAGTCAGTAGGTTTATAAAGAAGAGTGAGTATAGGATTTGGACCAAAAGTTCTTTAGCAATAGAGTTTCGGGTAGAGAGTGAATGTAAATGTCAGCATATGTGAAGTATGAGTCACAATGATGAACTAGGGAAAATATGTAGGAAAGCAGATATCAATAGAGATATTAGGAAATCAGGCAAAGTGTAAAGTGAGAGATAGAATTAGACATTTCCAACAGGCTTGAGGTTGAATATATAATCTTAGGAAGAAACAAATATGTAGTCATCAATAGGATTGACATTTGAGAGCATTAGGTAACCAGGACATGGTTGTTTTTGGTAATCCATGCTCACTTTCCATTTAGGCTTTGATACAATCATGAGTTTGACCTTTGCTTTTTGTGTCCAGAATATTACTGTGATAAAATGTATATATAGATAAGGTGACATCAGTATTTCTTCCACCATTTCTGGGAGCAATATTTTGAAGAGGTACAAATTAGTAATGGGGGGACAAATAGGTGTACACTGTGTTTATGAATATAGAGATAATGCATTAATAGACCATACAGTGAATAAATAACATAACTGGTTCCAACTTTAAATAATGGATTGAATTGAAATGTGAAAATATACAGGAAATTTTATATTGATATGCATACATTCATTCCAACCAGTTTTACATCTAATGGTAATATTAATGTTATAGTTTATCATGAAGAGTGTGTGAGTTTAGCTTCAAAATTGATTATGGAAATCGAAAATAATGTGTTTGGAAAGAAGTCTCATGAAAAGACCAGTCAAGTAACATGGAAGAATTCATGTGTTCTGAAGCAGGAAGTGAAACAAATTCTTATTAATTTGCTAACTTGTGGATGAAATATATGTCCTATGATGTGCAAAAACTGAAGAAATACTAATGTACCAGTGTTGAATTAAAATAAAGGTCAAAACAGACATTAAGTCCCATAGGAATCTACTTGCATTGATGTTAAACTGGGTCTGTTACTGTAGAAATATTAGGATTTGTAAGCACCATTGATTGAAGTTAGTTCTCATACTGGGAAACAAATATGTATTTCAGGTAGATGAATATTTCTGAGAATAATCTTGTGAAAAGTTGATTATAAATCCACATACATGAACATGAATGAATTGATGGAGTGTATATAAGAGACATATATTTCATATTTTATAAAATCTGGAGAGTGTGTGTGTGTGTATATATATATATATATATATATATATATATATATATATATATATATACAGAAAAACACAAAAATACATTAAAAAGTATCAATATATATGCCAAACCTAATTTATCAGTAATATATATCATCCACAGATGAAAATATATTTATTTTACTGAACATGGATTTATGTATGAATTGTTCTACTGGGAAGCTCACCCATAGTTTTAATTTTCAGTTCCACCAGCGTTTACGAGATCTCTTCTCACAACTTGTTTCTGCCCAGTCAGCCAACTCAAAAAAATGTACGTGTGAGACCACGTAGGATTCTATATTTGCATATAAAAATACATGTGCTGAGTAGGCTACATAGAAAGGAAGACAGGAATTTACATATTTGTTAACATTAAAAACACATGGAGGACTATTTCAATTAAAAATTGAGTAGATTTAGAATACCTACCCTCTATCATGCAAAAAGGAAGTCCAACAATACACCATGTACACCATGCCTGCTGTAAACTGCTTGTATTTTCATTCTGTTTGGGTATTTTTTTCCATCATATTAGGATTAGTAGTCAGAGTCTAGTAGGGTATGAGTTAGTGTCAAGAATTCAGTATTTCAAATGGAAAATTGTAAAATGAATCAATGTGTATGCAAATGTGTGCTACACAAAAATTTTCCCACTGTCATTCAGAACAATGCCTTGACATTACCTTCACCCCACGTAAGACACATTTAGAGGAGAAGAGTTAGACAATCTTTGAATACATATCTGAAATGAAAAATGTTCAGGAGTTCACAACCTTGGAGTTGGTAGAGGAGTTTCCAAAAGTAAGGGACAGTGTAAAATCTCCACAAACATGGAGATTTACCAGCCTAAAGACTTCTGGAGAAACTGCCTCTAGGTTGGGCACTTGAAATATATGTTGTTGTCAGGAGCTTTAGCTTCCTTTCTAGTGAGACAATCAAAGCTTGGTCTGCACATCTGTGACCTGGAGGACATGGTTTATAATTCTCCAATGAACATGAAGCAGCAGTGTTGATTTCTCTCTTTGTAGGTAAACTATGGCCACTGGGTCTAAGTGTCTCCCCATGTAGACTGCTAAGCCATTAGGTCATCCTCCACTTTTCAAAACGTTTCTTGATACTGCACTCGGAGTTTGGTATTTGCTTCATGAAATACAAGGAGTTCAACTGGGACAAAGGGCTGGAGGAAGGTCTTTCACGTGTGGTGGGTCAGGGTCTGCAGGAGAATGCACCAACAGGGCTTGTATACCACATAGGTTGCTCCCTTGACCATAGAAACCTGATTTTGAACATTGCCCTGAAACCTCTCTATATAACCAGATGTCTTTACATACAGGATCTGCTGGCTGCACCATGTCAGTCTCAAGCCATTTGGAAGCCAATGGCAGATCCACATGACCCCACCACAGATGTTTTATCACACACTTGCTCACCACCGCTTTGGGCCCATTACTCAACAGGCTTCAAATGACTGGCATCTCTTTTCTACAACGTTTTCATGAAAACCAGTCAATCAACACACTGTCTGGTACACTCATGATCAGCAACTGGACATCCAAATGTTCTCCAGTGCCACCTGGTCAAGGAAATTTCAAAAATTTCATGGTATTTATCTAGCCAATTTTCAAGGATGAAGTTGGAGACACTGTGGGTTTCAATTCATTCAGAAATTATTTAATGGTGAGGAAGCTCATTTCAATGAAAGCTCTGGAGAACTCTCACAGGCAAGGCTTCCCAAAGAGTGGCCAAAAGGTCACATGAAGCCAGGCCCATTGAGGTCTACAATTGAGGTCCATGTGTGTTTTGACTATCAAATATGTCTGACAAGTTTTTCAGAATAAAATTGTGTGATATCCTCCTGAGATTCCCAGTGCTCTGTGGAAAGCGACACTGGGCCCAGATCTCAGTTTCCAAGGGTGACTCTCATGCGTGGCCTCCTAAATCCCAACACAATTCATGGCAATATTTCTCTGAGGTAAGTTCCAGAACTCAGTCTCTAAGGGGAATGACACCATAGTTCAAGCCCAGTTGGATCCAGTCATCTCTTACAACCGCCACACGAATGACCACAATTAAAACCAAAACACTCCCACATGGCCCTCATCTTGTTAAATATAGACACTCATCATAAACTCTGGCTGGAGGTTTCCATGCGGGACGCATCCCAAGACAGTGTCCAAAATATTCTCCCTTGCCCCTCATTTGCCTAAAGTCAGGGTGGCCTGGACACCCTTCCTGTGAACCAGAAGTGATCAAATAGGCCTGCCGTTAATACTGCTCTGCTTCTCCAATTTGAGCCCTATTGACTCTCAGGTATAGATTTTTTTATGTGATTTCGAGTCACGAGAAAACACAAGCACCTCTGCAGGACTTTGAAAAACTCATTTGACCAAAAAGATCCCTGTCTCACTTGATAGAGGTCAGGTACCTAACAGAGAAAGGCAAGAGACTCATCCACAATTACTGAATTTTTGCCATTATGGTTTTGATTGCACACATGGTATCTATCTTTAGATCCATCATGTGCTGAAAATTTAAGCCACAACCTCATACAGGGCTAGGAGGCTGTTTCAAACACATCCCTTTCCAAAGCAAAGAACCACAAGTTATTCCCATTTATTTCCATTTTAAAACTGTTTTATTCAGGCTTCACAAAGGGGTGGCCTGAGGCAAAGACCTTCCTGACATTCAGGGCAACAGAACAATAGGTAAGCAAATGAACCAAAATATGGTTTCTTTACTGAGTGTTTACTGGTCACAATGATGTCTGAGTTTTCTAAGATGTTCCCATTTCCTATAGCTATCAAGTACATGGCCATGTCACAGAGCTTGGGGGTGGTATGTATCTTGGACACAAAACTATGAGGCTATTCTGGAGAGTGGCCAGAATTCAGGAAGAAAACAGGAACTTAGGAAGTTAGTAGGTGTTGCCCATCCATAAGGAAAGCCACAGTCCATTCATCAACTAGGCCTGATGAATGCTGGAAAGTTTTCCACTAGACAGGACACATACATTGATACATTCTCTTTTCGAATGTCTACAACCATGGACAGAGTGGGATACACAGACATAGAAGCACTCGCCTAGTCAAACGACTTTCTAGAAACAGTCCACTCCAATCAAAACAACAGCCTTTCCTACCTATTCTCAGAACATGAGACAAAACCACAAACTCACACCCACACCCACAAAGGCACCTCCTTAACTCAAGTAGGTCTGTGACTATCCGGAGTGTCCTCTGAATAGTGGGCCATACTATGTTCCCCTAAAATGGCCTGTACTGTCTCAGATCTGGTCTCCTTGGCCAACTCTGTGAAGTTGTCAACAGCCAGCGGTGAACCACTACCTGCTTTCTCAGTAAAGGCCCCTCTTCAGAGCTCTTCAGGCATTTGGCAATCCTCATATCAGTAGGTACCAAGGAAGACTGACTCTGTCCTTGTTAAATCCAAACAAGTGAGACCACTGGGATTGGGACTTGGACTGGCTCTCGGTGCCTGGCTTCCTGGATCCCAAATTCAGAGATTTCCATCACCAGGAAAGTGAGGTGAGGTCACTTCCTTCAGGAACTGAATGAGGTCACTGCCTTGGCAACCACTTTGTCCTACCAGATTCATCCAAGGTTCCCATGAGATGGAGGCTGCCACTACTTCCTGTGACACTTTCACAAGTTAGAATGGTATATCAACCATAGGCACCTGGGAACAGCTCTCCACACAGGCATGGTTTGATCAATCTTCTCTACATTAAGAAAGGAGAGGCTGATTCAGACACATCCCTTAATACTGACCAGGTTGTTTGTCATGGAAGATGACTTTTGCTCTATTAGGTCCTTCATAGCTGCCTGCAACTTCTCCAGGGTATCATTTCTGCTTGTACCTTTGATGTTCTCAGCAGGTGGAAGAGCCCCTACATTACTGTATTGTAAGACAAACTCTCTCCCGGCTCTTCTGTACAGTTAGTTTGAGGGTACAGTGTATGGTTAGAGTAATAACAGGTTTGATTTAGGTTAGAAATCATACTGAGGAATGAACAATGGTATTGGGAACTCGCGATATTTACGAGAATATATAGGTGAAATATAAGTATGAAAACAGAAATCTAGATAAGATTTGAATCCAAGAAGGGCATTGGGCTGTTGATTGGGATACTTAGCTTTGAATTATATTCTGCACAGATGTCTCAGATAAATTGATATACAATGGCATAGGACCTTGTACCTTGGATGATTGATTGTCAAAGAGAATTTCCAGTCAAAAAGGGATAGTCGGTAGGATTAGGAAGATAGTTGGTAGGTATAGAAAAAAGAGTGAGTATAGGATTTCGAACAAAAGTTCTGTAGCAATAGGGTTTCGGATAGAGAGTGAATGTAAATTTCAGCGCATGTAAAGAGTCAGTCACAATGATGAACTCAGGAAAATATGTATGAAAGCAGATATCAATGGAGACATTAGGAAATCAGGAAAAGCATAAAGTGAGGGTTAGTATTAGTCATTTTCAACAGGGTTGAGGTTGAATATATAATCTTAGAAAGCAACAAATATGTAGTCACCAATAGGATTGATTTGCGAGCATTAAGCAACCTGGACATGGATGTTTTTAGAAATCCATGCTCACTTTCCATTTAGGATTTGGTGAAAGGTTAATAAGATAGGTACTTGTCACTTCCTGTTTTTCTGTATGCTTAACAAAACACTGTTGAAACCTTGAGGACTGTTTGCTAATTTTTTTCCCAGAATGTGCTGTCCCCGACTGCCAAACAGAGAATGTACACCCTCACCTGTTTGCACGCAAACCGCCCACTCGCCCTGACCCATCAATAAGCTTCCCTCCCTGCCCTCTTCAAGGAAAGTATATAAGCTCTGCTTAAGCTGTTCTCATTGCTCTCTGCTCTATTCAAGTGAGCACTGAGCCCCAGATTGCTAGACTCCCAATAAACCCAGGGTAACTTTTGATGTGGAGGGGACCCCAGTAAACTTTGAAGTGGATACAGGGGCAGTATACTTAGTCCTTAAGGCCCCACTGGGCCCTCTATCAAATAAAAGCTCTCTAGTTCAAAGTGCTAACACCAGTAAATATGGGAATTAGACAACTAAGAAAACCATGGACATGAGGAAAGGAAAAATCCATCACTCCTTCCTAATAATCCCAGAATGCCTGGCCCCATTGATGGGCAGAGATCTGCTCACCAAGCTCCGGGCCAAAATGACTTTTAACTATGAAGGCCCCAAAATGATATTTCTAAATCCTTTAGTATAAACTCCTATATTCACGGCTTTAAATATGTCAGTAGAAGATGAACAGCAACTCTTCACACCCCCCAAGACTGATCAAACAGGCAAGCTACCCAAGAAATGGATAACAGATTACCCAGATGCCTGGAAAAAAACTGCTGGGTTAGGACTAGCCATGAAACAACCTCCAAAAACAGTGGAGTTCAAAACCTCAGCCTCCCCAATCAATGTCAAAAAATATCCTCTGAGCAAAAAAGCTAAAGATGGGATAAGGCCCCATATTCAGAAATATCTGGCCTTAGGGTCCTAAGGCCTTGTCAATCATTCTAAAACACTCCCCCGCTACCAGTATAAAAAGCCAGGAGCCGGGGACTATCCCCCATTAAAGACATAAGAGAGACCTACAACAGAGTGTAGGACATTCACCCCAGTGTACCTAATCCGTACAATCTGCTTATCACTCTGAACCCTGAGAGGAAATGGTATACTGTTCTGGACTTAAAAGATGCTTTCTTTTGCTTGCCTCTGCATAAATATAGTCAGTTGCTGTTTGCTTGCTAGTGGGTAGACCCAGAAACTGGAACGTGTGGTCAACTAACTTGGACTAGACTCCCCAAAATGGTTGAAAAACTCCCCCACTCTCTTTGATGAAGCCCTCCAAAGAGATCTCAACAGCTTCAGAACTACGCACCCCGACGTCACCCAGCTTCAATACGTGGATGACCTGCTACTGGCACCCAACACCAAAGATATCTGTGAATCTGGGACCCAAGCAGTATTATGTGAGCTTCCTCAACTCAGGTATAGAGCTTCTTCCTAAAAGGCCCAAATTTGCCAGCAAGAAGTAATCTTCCTGGGCTATTCCTTTAGGGGCAGTAAACGATGGCTCACTGAGCCCAGAAATCAAACGGTTGTGCAGAAACCACCCCCATCTAACAGCAGACAACACAGAGAGTTTCTTGGGACTGCTGGGTTTTGCAGGTTAAGGATTCCTGTGTTTGGGTCCTTAACTTCTCATTTACACCCGCTGTTAAAGGGAGATGCCCAATTCTAATGGATCCCTGAGATCCAGCAAGCTTTTGATAACATCTAAGGACACTGACACTGTACTCCTCAACTTCACTGAGCAAAGCCTGAAATTTCAGAAAGCCCTACACTACGTTAAAAATGTACATCAGTTCACTCAGCTTGGTTCAAAGAAATTGCAGGCATTCCTGAAGGATCAAGAACAGAGTTTTCCACTAACCGACTCACAGTGAAAGGAAATAACTGAACAGGTAAAAAAAAGCCTGTCGGGTCTGTCAATAGGTTAATGCTTACACTTCCAAGCTTCCTGCAGGAAAGCACCTAGGAGGAACCAGACCAGGACAATTCTGGGAAGTGGACTTTACTGAAATTAAGCAAGCATGGTATGGACTTAAATATCTCCTACTCTTTGTAGATATATTTCAGGATGGATTGAAGCCTCCCCCCCCCAAAAAAAAAAAAGGCGCAAATGGTGGTCAAGAAGATCCTGAAAGATATTTTTCCAAGGTACGGCCTGCCTAAGGTAATAGGGTCTGATAATGGACCAGCGTTCATGGCCCAGGTAACTCAGGGTTAGCCAGGACCCTGGGGATTAATTGGAAGTTACATTGTGCTTATAGACCCCAGAGTTCAGGACAGGTAAAAAAATTAAATAGAACCATTAAAGAGACCTAAACGAAATTAAGCTTAAAGAGTAGCATAAAAGATTGGACTATGCTCCTGCCTTATGCACTATTTCATGCAAGAAATACTCCCTCTGTTTCTTTGTGTAACCTCACCCCCTATGAAATTCTCTATGGGGCCCCATCTCCAGTAAGGGACCTAACCCTAACTCAAAGATCTAATGATCCCTTCCACACCACCTTGCTTGACAGACTTAAAGTTCTGGAAGGAACTCAGCAATACCTGTGGAAACAGCTGGCCACTGCCTACCAACCTGCTGAAGAGGGCACTCCACATCTATATCAAGTAAGAGACTTTGTCTACCTAAGACAACATCAGGTGTCATCCCTGGAACCCGGCTGGACAGGACCATACCAGGTGCTACTTATAACACCTACAGTGCTAAAGTTAGACGGAATCACTTCCTGGTTCCTAATTCTCATCTCAAGCCTGTGCCCTGTCCAGAATCTGGCTGAAAAATGGAAAAGACTGGTAACATTTTCAAATTGTATATTCGCCATGTGAATAAGACTATAGACTCTCCAATTGGTCACCAGTAGTCCTAACCCTCATCAACCCGTTCAGCAGCGATGGCTGATCACAAATCCTACTAGACAAGAAGTATGGTCTATCGCACATACAGCCCACTTAGGGACCTGGTGGCCATCTCTCCACCAAGAAATTTGTCAGCTGGCTATACGTCTTTCCTATTGGGAAATCCCTGATGAAGAGGATCCCCAAAAATTCCATTAAATACTTTCCATACAATAGATAATGGAAACAAACATTATGGATGTAGGGACACGCGAGCCAGATGCAGGTTGGCTAGCCTAGATTACTGTTTGCCTGGCGGACTACCAAAGCCAAAAACAGCCACGACTGTGTGGGGGAAAAGCCAACTTCTTCTGTAAATAATGGGGATGTGAGGATACAGGGGCTACCTGGTGGAAGCAAAACACCTCATCAAATTCAGTACACAGAATTGGCCATATTACCAGTTAAATAACAAAAACCGATGGCCACCAGAGGGGTCTCTAGATCCTCAAATTTTGCGTGACCTTCTCAACTTCGACAAGTGCTCAAAAGTGTGGAAGGAAATTCCCCTACGTGTAGGCCTTTTCCCTCCTATGCTCAAATCCTGAACTATGCTTCTTCAATAGATACTCACCCGCAGCCTTCTGCCCCAGACTCTCTGCTGTCACTCCCACATCAGCAACCTGATTTCTCAGCTACAGTTACTAGATCAAAAACCCAAATTTCCCTCGGTTCTCAGACCATTGCCCCTTGCTGAGCTTGCAGGTACTGAGGTAC
Source organism: Callospermophilus lateralis (assembly GCF_048772815.1). Lineage (NCBI taxonomy): Eukaryota > Metazoa > Chordata > Mammalia > Rodentia > Sciuridae > Callospermophilus > Callospermophilus lateralis. The sequence continues at coordinate 14,713 of NW_027513092.1, forward strand.
CCTTCCACCCACTCACTCCTCTCTCCTCCTGTCAGTGCCCACACCGGGTCCCACCAGGTCCTCTTACCAGCTAACCCAAAGCTCAAACCAGCTAAGGAGTGCCCTCAGACGCCTATTAAAGATGTAATTAAAATGGCCTTTAAAGTTGCTTTGTCATCACTGAAAACAGGTTACTAAGAATTTAAAGTCCCTCACAGGCTTTTTGGGATACTCACTCCCGTCTTCCCCTCTGCTCTACCTGTTCTACTGCTCAAGTTTTCTTGCCAGGAAAATCCCAAACCCCTTTCCCATAATTCTTTTATATCTCTTTTTCCTCATCCTCAGATCCACGGAGCTGCTTTCATCCCCTGCCTTCCCTGTCTTCCCCTCTGTACCAGGCCCACAGAAAAGTCTTAAATGACCTTCTCCAGAAGTCTTCACCATGGCTGACTTTAAGCCTTTCAGCAACACAGTTCCTATAAAAGAGTTCAATGTAGATAAACTTCCTCTATTCGTGTTGCTCTGTTCTACTTGGCCACTGGCTGGAAAAATCAGCACTCCTAAGCTAGACACCCCCTTAGTAGTTTTTAACAAAATATATGAAGAAGGCCTCTGGCCTAGAGCTGGGGCTTCATAGAGATGGCTACATTTCTAAGATATAGAAGTTACCAACTGGGCTCCATGGTAACAGCTGGCAGGGAGGAAAAGAAAAAAAAGAAGAAAAAAGCTCTCCCCCTCCCAGGTGTCCTTAAGAAGTTAACTTTCCCAGAACAGAGGAAAAAAAAACAGAAACAAAAACTGCTTTTTGTGAACTTCTGCAGACTGTGAACTTCTGAGCCCCTTCCCTTACATGCTGGGTACAAAATTCTGAAACAACCTAAACTTTGGGTTCAGGGATTAATTGATTACAACAGAAGCAATGCCCTCTAAATCCGGATGCAACCAAATAAGACTGTTTCCCTGTCTTCTGTGCTATCTTAGGTACCTTGCCTTGTCCATCTCTACAGCAGTACAATTCTATACACTTAAACATTGTTTATGTTTTCATAAAATGGTCAACAGATGTGATTAATTATGTAATGGTGCAGATGTTTTCCAGAGTGCTCTATCATGACGCAGGTACATTTAAATATCAAATAGGGGGGCAAACAACCCGGTTCTGCCAGGAACCTGTATCCCTCACTTTAGTCATCGAATTATGAATAGGAGTTGTTGCAGGGGTGGGCACAGGAACCACTGCCCTGGTCCATGGGACACAACAAATGACCCGATTAGAAGCAGTAATAGACCAAAACTTAAAGATATTAAAAACCTCCTTCACAGCTTTACACGAATCTTTAACCTCTCTCTCTGAAGTTATTTTACAGAACAGTCGAGGGTTGGACCTCCTCTTCATGAGAGAAGGGGCCTTCGTCCTGCATTGAGGGAAGAATGTTGTTTTTATGCCGACCATACTGGAGTTGTAAAAGAATCTATGATTAAATTAAGAAGATGCCTTGAAGAGCATCAACAAGAGAGAGAGGCCCAAAAAAGGTGGTTTGAGTCTTGGTTCACAAAGCCCCCTCATTAACTACGTTTTCATCAGCCCTGGCCGGTCCATTAATAATCCTCATATTATTGGTAATTGTAGGACCCTGTTTGATCAACCGTGTAGTTTCCTTTCTCCATGCTCAAATTGGACAAGTTAAACTTATGGTAATCAGAAAACAATATACCACACTAGTAAACATAAAATGTGACACCCCCAATGATCATTTTTATGATTAAAAGTAACCAAAAGAAGAAGTGGGGAATGAAAGGTTAATAAAATAGGTACTTGTCACTTCCAGTTTTTCGGTATGCTTAACAAAACACTGTTGATGTCTTGAGAACTGTTTGCTAATCTAGTTCCCTGAAAGTGCTGTACCCAACTGCAAAACTGCAGAATGTACTTCCTCACCCATTTGGACGCAAACCGCCCACTCGCCCTGACCCATCAATAAACTTTCCTATCTGCCCTCTCCAAGGAAAGTATATAAGCTCTGCTTAAGCTGTTCTCAGGGCTCTGTGCTCTATTCAAGGGAGCTCTTTCCCCAGCATGCTGGACCCCCATAAATCCTTGGCTGTTGCATGAGACAGTCTCTGGTAGTCTCTTCCTCCGACACTCGCCTGACCTTTACATTGGTAAAATAATAAGTGTCATCTTTGCTTTTTGTGTCCAGAATATTACTGTGATAAAATGTATATGTAGATAAGGTGACGTGAGTATTTCTTCCACCATTTCTGGGAGCAATATTTTGAAGATGTATAAATTAGTATTGGGGGTACAAATAGGTATATCCTGTGACTCTGAATATAGAGATAATGCATGAATAGACCATAATGTGAATAAATAATATAATGGGTTCCAAATTTAAATAATGGATTCCATTGATGTCTGAAAATATACAGGAAATCTTATATTGATATACATACATTCATTTCAACCACTAATACATCTAATGGTAATATTAGGATTATGGTTTATCATGAAGAGTGTGTGAGTTTTGCTTCAAAAGTGATCATGGAAATTAAAAATAATGTGTTTGGAAAGAAGTCTCATGAAAAGCCCAGTCAAGAAACCTAGAGGAATTTATGTGTTCTGAAGCAGGAAGTGATGAAAGTGAAACAACTGCCTATAAGTTTGCTAACTTGTGGATGGAATATATATCCTATCATGTGCATAAATTGAAGAAATAGTATTGTACCAGTGCTGAATAAAAATGACCTTCAAAATACACATCATGTCCCACTGGAATCTACTTGCACTGATGTTAAACTGGGTCAGTTACTGTAGAAATAATAGTATTTGTATGCAAAATAAACTGAAGTTAGTTTTAAGTACTGGAAACAAATATGTATTTCAGGTGGATGAATATTTCTGTGAAAAATCTTGTGAAAAGTTGATTATAAATCCATATACATGAACATGAATGAATTTAGAGAGTGTATATAAGACACATATATTTCTGGAGAGTATATATACATATATATATATATATATATATATATATATATATATATATATATATATATACACACACACACACACATACACACACACACACAAAATACACACACACACACACACACAGACATTAAATTAGCAATATATATGCCAATCGAAATTTATCATGATATATATATAATCCACAGATGCAAAAATATTTCTTTAATTGAACATGGATTTATGTATAATGTTGTTCAACTAGGAAGCTCACCTATAGGTTGAATTTTCAGTTCCAACAGCGTTTAAGAGGAGTTATCACTTCTCACAAATTGTATTTGCCAAATCAGCCACCTCACAAAAATGTACATGTGATACCAGGTATGATTCTATATGTGCATTTAAAAGTACATGTGCTAAATAGGATACAGAGAAAGGGAGACAGGAATTCACATATTTGTTAACCTTAAAAACACATGGAGAACTACTTAAATTAAATATTGACTAGATTTATAACACCTACCATTAATCATGCAAAATACAAGTACAACTATACACTATGATTTCTCCTAACTGCTTGTATTCCTATTCTGTTTGTGTTATTTTTCTCCATCATATTAGGAGTAGTAGTCAGAGTCTAGTAGGGTATGGGTTCATGTCAGAGATTCAGTATTTTGAATGGAAAATTGTAAAATGAATGCAATGTGTATGTAAATATGTGCTACAAAAAAATGTTCACACTCTCATCCAGAACATTGCCTTGACATTGCCTTTGTTCCGAGTAAGACACAATTAGAGGAGAAAAGTTAGAAAATCTGTGAATATATATCAGGAATGAAAAATGCTCAGGAGTTCACAACCTCCGAGGTGGTAGAGGAGTTTTCAAAAGTAAGGGACAGGATAAACATTTCTCAAACATGGAGCTCTGCTGGTGTAAAGACTTCTTGAGAAACTTCCTCTGAGGTTGGGCACTTAAAAATATATGTTGTTGTTAGGAGCTTTAGCTTCCTTTGTTGGGAGACCATCAAATCTGGGTGTGCAACAATGTGACCTGGAGGATATTGTTTCTAATTTTCCAATGAACATGAGGCAGCCATGCTGAATACTCTCTTTGTAGTTTAACTATGGTCACTGGGTTGTAAGTGTCTCCACGTGTGGACTGTGAAGCCATTTGGTCATTCTCCAATTTTCGTGGTGTTTCTCACAGGTGCACTGGGAGTTTGGTATTTGCTTCATGAAATACAAGGAGCTAAACTGGGACATAGTGCTGGAGAGAGTTCTGTCCCGTGTGGAGGGTCACGGTCTGCATGAGAATGCACCAACCAGGATTCAATTCCACATAAGTTGCCCCCATTTCCATAGCAACCTGATTCTGAACATTGCCCTGAATCCTCTCTATATAAAAAACACCTTTGCATAGAAGGGTCTGCTGGCTGTACCATGTCAGTCACAAGCCTTTGGGAAGCCAATGGCAGATCCACATGTCACCACCACACATGTTTTATCACACACCTTCACACCACTGCTCTAGGCCCACTAATGAGCAGGATCCAACTTACTGGCATCACTGTTCTACACAAATTTCATGAAACCCAGTAAATCAAGGCACTGTCTGGTACACTCATCATCAGCAACAGGACATCCAAAAGTTCTCCAGTGCCACCTGGTCATGGGAATTTCAAAAATTTCATGGTATTTATCAAGCCATTTGTCAAGGATGAAGTTGGAGGCTCTGGGGGTTTCAATTCATTCAGGAACCATTAAATGTTGAGGAAGCTCATTTCAATGAAAGCTCTAGAGAACACTCACAGGCAAGGCTTCCCAAAGAGTAGCCAAAAGGTCACATGAAGCCAGGCCCATTGAGGTCTACAATGTGAGGTCCATGCGTGTTTTGACTCAATTGTGGCTGCAAAGTCTTTCAGAATAAAATCATGTGATATCCTGGCTGAGATTCCCAGTGCTCTGTGGAAAGCCACTCTGGGCCTAGATCTCAGGTTCCAAGGGCAACTCTCATGCATGGCCTAGTAAAATTCAAACACAATTGATGACAATGCTTCTCTGAGGTCAGTTCCAGAACTCAGACTCTAAGGGGAATCACACCAGAGTTAAAGCCCAGGTAAACCCAGGCATCTCTTCCAACTGCCACACAACTTACCACAATTCAAAACAAAATTCTCCCACATGGCCCTTATCTTCTTCAATGTAGACCCTCATCATAACCTCTGGATGGAGTTTTCCATGAGGGGCACAGACCAAGACAATGTCCAAAATAACCTACCTTTCCCCCGATTTGCCTAAAATCAGTGTGGCCTGGAAACCCTGACTGTGAACGAGGAGTGATCAAATAGGTCTGCCATTAATACTGCTTGGCTTCTCCAATTTGAGGCCTACTGACTGTGGGGTTTAGATTCTTTATGTGAATTGGAGTAATGAGAACACCCAAGCACGTATGGGCTAGCCTCTGCAGGGCTTTGAATAACTCACTTGACCCAAAGGATCCCTATTCTCACTTGATGGATGTCAGGAACCTTTGAAAGGAAGGCGAGAGTCTTCATCCACAATGACAGCTCTTTTGGCTATTTTGGTTCTGTATGCATCCATGGGATCTTTCTTTAGATCCATCAGGTGCTGAGAATCTAAGCCACAGCCTCACACAGGGCCAAGAGGCTGATTCAGACACATCCCTTTCCAAAGCAATTAAGCAAAGAGCCCTAGGTGATGCCCATTCATTTCCATTTGAAAACTGTTTTCTTCAGGCTTCACAAATTGGTGGCCTGAGGCAAAGAACTTCGTGACATTCATAGCAACAGAATAATAGGTAAGCAAAAGGCTCAAAGCAGGGTTTCTCCACTGAGATTTAGTGGTCACACATATATCTGATTTTTCTGAGATGCTCACAATTCACTTGAGCTATCCAGTACATGTCCATGTCACAGAGCTTGGAGGTGGTACATACCTTAGAGACAAAACCATGAGACTATTCTGGAGAGGGGCCAGAATTCTGGAAGAAAACTGTAACTTAGGAAGATTGCAGGTGTTACCCATTGATAAGGCAATCTGAACTCTATTCATAAATTGGGCAGGATGAATTCTGGGAAGCTTTCTACTAGACAGGATACATCCATTGATGCATTCTTTTTTTCTAATGAGTACAACCACGGACACAGTGAGGTAAACAGACATAGAAACACTCGCCTTGTCAAATGACTTACAATAAACAGTTCATTCCACAGCACATAAAGCGCCTTGCCTACCTATTCTCAGAAAATGAGACAAAACCACAAACCAACACCCACAAAGGCAGCTCCTTCCCCCAAGAAGGTCTGTTACTATCCAGAGTGTCCTCTGACTGGTGGGCCATATTATTTTCCCCCTAAATGGCCTGAAATGTCTCAGATCTGGTCTCCTTGGCCAACTCTGTGAAGGTGTCAGGACCCAGAGGTGAGCCACTACCTGCTTTCTCAGGAAAGGCCCCTCTTCAGAGCTTTACTGGCATTTTGCAATCCTCACATCAATAGGTACCAAGAAAGACTTACTCTGTCCTTGGTAAATCCAAACAAGTGAGACCACTGGGACTGGGACTGGGACTGACTCTGGGTGCCTGGCTTCATGAATCTCAAGTTCTGAGATTTCCTTCACTAAGGAAGTGATGTGAGGTCACTTCCTTCAGGAACTGAATGAGGTCACTGCCTTGGCAACCACTTTGTCCAACCAGTGGCTTCCAAGTCTCACATGAAAAGGAGGCTGTCCCTAATTCCTGTGACACTTTCACAAGTTAGAATCTTATATCAACCATCGGCACCCGGGAACAGCTACCCACACAGGCCTGGTTTGGTCCATCTTCTCTACATTAAGAATAGAGAGGCTGATTCAGACAGAAACCTTCATCCTGACCAGGTTGTTTGCCACTGAACATGACTTTTGCTCTCTCAGGTCCTTCATAGCTGCGTATATATTCTCCAGTGATCATTTCAGCATGGAACTTTGAGGGTCTCAGTAGGTGAAAGACCCCCTACATTTCTTTACTGTAAGACCAACTCTGTCCCTTCCCTCTGTAAATTTAGATTGAGGGAACAGTGTATGGTTAGGGTTAACAACATGTTTTATTTGTGTTAGGAATCATTCTGCTGGATGAATAATGGTATTGGGAACCTGAAATATTTATAAGAATATGTATTTGAAATATAAGTATGAAAAGAGAAATCTAGGTAAGATTTGAAGCCAGGAAGGGCATTGGGCCCTTGATTATGATATTTAGCTTTGAATTACATTCTGCAATGTCGTCACAGGTAAATCTACATACAATGGAATAAAACCTAGTACCTCAGATGCCTGAATGTCGAAGAGAACATCCAGTCAAAAGGGGATAGTCAGTAGGATTAGGAAAATAGTAGGTTTAGTTTGAAGAGTGAGTCTTTGAGTTGGAAATATAGTTCTTTAGCAATAGGGTTTCGTTTAGAGAGTGAATGAAAATATCAGCACATATGAAGAGTCAGTCACAATGATGAACTGGGGAAAATATGTAGGAAAGCAGATATAAAATAGAGACATTAGGAAATCAGGCAAAGTATAAAGTGAGTAACAGGATTAGACATTTTCAACAGGGTTGAGGTTGAATATATGATATTAGAAGAAACAAATATGTAGTCACCAATAGGATTGAAATTTGAGAGCATTAGGCGACCTGGACATGGATGGTTTTAGTAATATATATTCACGTTCAATTTAGGTTTTGGTACAATCATAAGTGTTACCTTTACATTTGTGTCCAGAATATTACTGTGATAAAAATGTATATGTAGATCAGGTGATATGAGTATTTCTTCCACCATTATTGGGAGCAATATTTTTACAACCTATAAATTAGTATTGGGGAAAAAAATAGGTGTACCCTGTTTTGATGAATATAGAGATGATGAATGAATAGACCAAACTGTGAATAAATAATATAACTGAACCCAACATTAGAAATTGGAATTGGAATAAATTGATATCTGAAAATATACAGGAAATCTTATATTGATATTGGCATACATACATTCATTACAACCAGTTGTACATCTAATGGTAATATTAGTGTTACGGTTGATCATGAAGAGTGTGTGAGTTTTGCTTCAAAATTGATTATGCAAATCGAAAATAATGTGTTTGCAAAGAAGTCTCATGAAAGACCAGTCAAGAAACATGGAGGAATACATGTGTTCTGAAGCAGGAAGTGATTGAAAGTGAATCAAAAGTTTTCAATTTTGAAATTTTGGATGAAACATTTATCCTATGATGTGCATAAACTGAAGAAATAGTACTGTACCAGTGTTGAATAAAAATGAATGTCAAAATACACATCATGTCCCATAGGAATCTACTTGCATTGATATTAACCTGGGTAAGTTACTGCAGAAATATTAGGATTTGTATGCACCTTTCATTGAAGTTAGTTTTCAGTACTAGTAAACAAATATGTGTTTCAGGGGGATGAATATTTCTGAGAATAATCTTGTAAAAATTTGATTATAAATCCAATTACATGAATATGAATGTATTTAGGGAGTGTATAATAAGACACATATATTTTATATTTTAAAAAATCTGGAGATTGTATATATATATATATATATATATATATATATATATATATATATATATATATACACACACACACAAACACAAAACACACACAGACATTAAAGAGTAGCAGTATATATGCCAATCGAAATTCATGGTGAAATATATATCGTCCACTGATCCAAAAATATTAATTTTACTGAACATGGATTCATGAATAATGTTGTTCAACTAGGAAGATCACCCATAGGTTGAATTTTAAGATCCAACAGCATTTACGAGGAGTTATCTCTTCTCATAATTTTTATCTGCCACGTCAGCCTCCAAACAAGTATGTACATGTGATACCAGCTAGGATTCTATATGTGCATATAAAAATACATTTGCTGAATAGGCTACAGAGAAAGGGAGATAGAAATTCACATATTTGTTAACTTTAAAAACACATGGAGAACTATTTCAATTAAAAATTATCTAGATTTATAACACCTACCCTACATAATGCAAAAGGCAAGTCCAACTATACACCATGCCTTCTCTGTACTGCTTGTATTTCTATTCTGTTTGGGTTATTTTTCTCCATCATATTAGGATTAGTAGTCAGAGTCTAGTAGGGTATGGGTTCGTGTCAGGGATTCAGTATTTTTAATGGGAAATTGGAAAATGAATCCAATGTGTATGCAAATATGTGCTACACAAAAATCTTCCCACTCTCATCCACAACAATGCCTTGACATTACCTTCACCCCAGGTAAGACACAATTAGAGGAGAAGAGTTAGAAAATCTGTGAATGCAAATCTGGAATGGAATATGCTCAGGAGTTCACAACCTTGGAGGTGGTAGAGCAGTTTCCAAAAGTAAGGGACATGGTAAACACTCCACAAACATTGAGCTCTGCTGGCCTAAAGACTTCTTGAGAAACTGCCTCTGAAGCTGGGCACTTGAAATATATGTTGTATTAAGGAGTTTTAGCTTCTTTTGTAGTGAGACCATCAAAGCTGGGTCTGCATCTATATGACCTGGAGAACATGGATTCTTATTTTCAAATGAACCTGAGGCAGCAGTGCTGAATTCTCTCTTTGTAGGTAAAGTGTGGCCACTGGAGGCTAAGTTTCACCCCGTGTGGACTGTGAAGCCATTTGGTCCTCCTCAAATTTTTGTGGTGGTTCTTGCTGCTGCACTGGGGCTTTTGGTTCTTGCTGCTGCACTGGGCTTTTTGAAAAACAAGTTCAACTGGGACACAGTGCTAGAGGGAGTTCTGTCACGTGTGGTGGGTTAGGGTCTGCAGGAGAATGAAACAACCAGGCTTCTTTCTCACATAGCTTGCACCCTTGACCATATCAACCTGATTCTGATCATTACCTTGAAAGCTCTCCAAATAAAAAGATGCCTTTACAAATAAGGGTCTGCCAGCTGCACCATGTCAGTCACAAGCCATTTGGAAGCAAATGGGCTAATCACATGGACCCACCACAGATGTTTTATCACACACGTGGCTACCACTGCTCTAGGCCCACTACTCAGCAGGCTCCAACTTACTACCATCTCTGTTCTACATTATTTTTATAAATTCCAGTCAATCAAGGCACTCTCTGGTACACTCATGATCAGCAGCAGGACATCCAAAGATACTCCAGTGGCACCTGGTCATGGGAATTTCAAAAATTTCAAAGTATTTATCTAGCCATTTTTCAAGGATGTAGTTGGGAGGCACTGTGGCTTTCAAGAACCATTAAATGTTGAGGAAGCTCATTTCAGTGAAACTCTGGAGAACTTTCATAGGCAACGCTTCCCATAGAGTGGCCAAAAGGTTACATGAAGCCAGGCCTATTGAGGTCTACAATGTGAGTTCCATGTGTGTTTTGACTCTCAAGTATGGCTGCCAAGTCTTTAAGAATAAAATCATGGGATAATTTGGCTGAGATTCCCAGTGCTCTGTGGAAAGCCACCCTGGACCTTGATCTAAGTTTATAAGGGCGACTCTCATGCATGGCTTCCTAAAATCCCAACTCGATTCATGGCAATACTTCTCTGAGGTCACTTCCAGAACTCAGTCTCTAAGGGGATTCACACCAGAGTTCAAACCCAGGTGGACCCAGTCATCTCTTCCAACTGCCACACAAATGACCACAATTAAAACCAAAATAGTCCCACATGGCTCTCATCTTCTTCCATATAGACACTCATCATAACCTCTAGCTGGAGGTTTCTATGAGGAGCACAGGACAAGACAGTGTCCAAAATACGCACTCTTGCTCGTCATTTCCATAAAGTCAGAGTGGCCTGGACACCCCTTCTGTGAACCAGAAGTGATCAAAAAGGCCTACCATTAATACTGCTCAGCTTCTCCAATTTGAGGCCTACTGACTGTGGGGTTTAGATTCTTTATGTGCATTGGGGTCATGAGAAAACCCAAGCACCTATTGGCTAGCCTCCGCAGGGCTTTGAAGAAGTCATTTGACCCAAAGGATTCCTATTCTCACTTGATAGAGGTCAGGAACCTTACAGAGGAAGGCAAGAGATTTTATCCACAATGACTGCTCTTTTGGCCATTTTGGTTTTGGATGCACACATGGCATCTTTCTTTAGATCCATCAGGTGCTGAGAATGCAAGCCACAGCCTCACACACAGCCAACAGACTGGCTCAGACACATCCCTTTCAAAAGCAATTACTCAAAGAGAGACAGGTGATGCTCATTCATTTCCATTAGAAAACTGTTTTATTCAGGTTTCACAAAGTGGTGCCTTAGGCAAAGACCTTCCTGACATTCAGTACTACAGAACAATAGGTAAGCAAAGGCCCAAAGCAGGGATTCTCCACTGAGACTTTCATGATCACACAGATATCTGAGTTTCCTGAGATTCTCGCCATTCCCTTCAGCTATCCAGTACACGGCCATGTCACAGAGCTTTGAGGTGCTACATATCTTGGTCACAAAACCATGAGTCTATTCTGGAGAGTGGCCAGAATTCAAGAAGAAAACAGAAACTTAGGAAGACAGCAGGTCTTGTCCATCAATAAGGCAAGCCTCCGTCCTTTCATAAATTGGGCAGGATGAATGAGGGGAAGCTTTCTCCTAGACAGGACACATCCATTGATGCATTTTCTTTTGTAATGTCTACAACCATGGACACAGTTGGATACACAGACATAGAATCACTTGCTTTGTCAAATGACTTACTAGAAACAGTCCATTCTAAACCAAAGAAACCGCCTTTCCTACCTATTCTCAGAGCATGAGACAAAACCACATACACACACTCATTCCCACAAAGGCACCTTTTTCCCCCAAGAGGGTCTGTGACTATCAAGAGTGTCCTCTGCCTTGTGGGCCATACTATGTTCCCCCGAAATGGCTTCTCTATTCTCAAATCTGGACTCCTTGGCCCACTCTGTGAAGTTGTCAGGAGCCAGCGGTGAGCCAATACCTGCTTTCTCAGGAAAGACCCCAATTCAGATCTTTCCTGGCATTTGGCCATCCTCACAACTGTAGATACCTAGAAAGATTGACTCTCTCCTTGGTAAATCCAAAAAGTGAGACTTCTGTGACTGTTATTGGGCCTGACTCTGGCTGCCTGTTTTCAGGGATCCCATGTTCAGAGAGTTCCATCACCAAGAAAGTGAGGTAGGTCACTTCCTTCATGAAGTGAATGAGCTCACAGCCTTGGCAACCACTTTGTCCTAACAGTTGCTTCCAAGGGTCCCATGAGATGGAGGCTGCCCCTACTTCCTGTGACACTTTCACAAGTTAGAATGGTATATCAACCATTGGTACCGGGGAAAAGATCTCCACACAGGCCTGGTTTGGTCCATTTGCTCTATATTAAAAAGAGAGAGGCTTATTCAGACACATCCCTTCATAGTGACCAGGTTGTTTGCCATGGAAGCTACCTTTTGCTCTCTCAGGTCCTTCATAGCAGTCTACATCTTCTTCGGGGATCATTTCTGCATGGATCTTTGATATTCTCAGCAGGTGGAAGATCCCCAACATTCCTCTTTTGTAAGACCAACTCTGTCCCTGCACTGCTCTAAAGTTAGATTGAGGGAACAGTGTATGGTTAGGGTTAATAATATGTTCAATTTTGGTTAGCAATCATTCTGCTGGATGAATAATGGTATTGGAAACCTGTGATATTTACAAGAATATATAGGTAAAATATAACAGAAATCTAGGGAAGATTTGAAGCCAAGTAGGGCATTGGGCCCTTGAGTGGGATACTTAGCTTTGAATTATATTCTGCACAGATGTCTCAGATAAGTCAATATACAATGAAATTGGATCTTGTACCTCGGATGATTGAATAACAAACAGAACATCTAGTCATAAAGGAATAGTCCGTAGGATTACCAAGGTAGTCAGCAGGTTTATAAAGAAGAGTGAGTATAGGATTTGGACCAAAAGTTCTTTACAAATAGGGTTTCGGGTAGAGAGTGAATGTAAATGTCAGCACATGTGAAGAGTCAGTCACAATGATGAACAGGGGAAAATATGTAGGAAATCAGCAAAAGTATAAAGTGTGTAATTGGTTTAGACATTTTCAACAGGGTTGAGTTTGAATATATAATCTTAGGAAGAAACAAATATGTTGTCACAAATAGGATTGAATTCGAGAGCATTAGGTAACCAGGACTTGGATGTTTTTTTGTAATCCATGTTCACTTTCCATTTAGGCTTTTTTAAAATCATAAGTGTGACCATTGCATTTTGTGTCCAGAATATTATTGTGATAAAATGTATGTGTAGATCAGGTGACATGAATATTTCTTCCACTGTTTCTGGAGCAATGTTTTGTAGAAGTATAATTTAGTATTTGGGGTACAAATAGGTGTACCCTGTGTCTATGAATATGCAGACTATGCATGAATTGACCATACTGTGTATAAATAATATAACTGGTTCCACTTTAAATAATGGATTGAATTGATATCTGAAAATATAAAAGAAATCTCATATTGATATGCAGTCATTCATTCCAACCACTTATACATCTAATGGTAATATTAGGGTTATATTTTATCCTGAAAAGTGTGTGAGTTTTGCTTCAAACGTGATTATGGAAATCAAAAATAATGTGTTTGGAAAGAAGTATCATGAAAAGAATAGTCAAGAAACCTGGAGGAATTCATGTGTTCTGAAGCAGGAAGTGATTGAACGTGAAACACATGCATATAAATTTGCGAACTTTTGAATGAAATATATACAGTATGATGTGCATAAGCTGCAGAAATAGTAATGTAGCAGTGTTGAATAAAAATGAACATCAAAATACACATCATGTCCCCTAGGAATCTACTTGCATTGATATTAATCTGGGTCAGTTACTGTAGAAATATTAGGATTTTTATGCACCATTTACTGAAGTTAGTTTTCAGTACTAGGAAACAAATATGTATTTCAGGTGGATGAATATTTCTGAGAATAATCTTGTGGAAACTTGATTTTAAATCCATATAAATCGCAAAACATTATAAACAAAAAACACACACAGACATTAAAATGTAGCATAGTATATGCCAATTGAAATTCATCTTGAAATATATATCATCCACTGATCCAAAACTATTTGTTTAATGAACTTGGATTCATGAATAATGTTGTTCAACTAAGAAGCTCCCCCATAGTTTGAATTTTCTGTTCCAACAGTGTTTAGGAGGAGTGATCTCCTAAATGTGTATGCAAATATGTGCTACACAAAAATATTTCCACTCTCATCCAGAACAATGACTTGATATTACCTTCACCCCAAGAAAGACACAATTGGAATAGAAGAGTTAGAAATTCTGTGAATACATATCTGAAATTAAAATGGTCGGGAGTTCACAACATTGGAGTTTGCAGAGGAGTTTCCAAAAGTAAGGGAGAGGCTTGATAGACCCAACCTGATTTTTTATTAAAATTGGGAACCATCTTGCCACAAAGCCGTGAAAAGATAATTTTGGCTTTACTCTAAATTACTGCAAATTCTGAACCTGCTTGGAACGCCTGCCCGTGCCTTGAACTCATCCACACCTGGCTCTCTGACCAGATAACAGTACTTTCTGAAACTTTAGTGACACCTCATAAATATTGGCCTTCCCTGGGCAGACAACAACCCTCTCTGAGGCTCTAATGGTCCTCATTATTTCTGATATTGGGGCCAGCAAAAAAAAAAATGTAAACTACCATTAGTGTGATGCTTTCAAAGTTTTGTTATCTGTAACCACCCGTTTGTGTAACTTTCTGGGCTATATAGCTGGGCTGTAGGAAAGGTGGGGTTGCTGTCTTGTTCCCGCCATTTTGGGAAGGAGAGGCAGCCCAGCCTGTTGAAATAATAAGCTTGCATTAATTTGATTTTAATTGGAGTCAGTGGTCTTTTCTTGCATCCTAGTCCAAAATTTTGGAGTTCCCCAGTGAGATGACCCTGCCCGAGCAGATCACAAAACCAGACTGCTGAAAATTCTGAAGCTGGCCTTCCCTCCAGGGCACTGGGCTGGAGAACCACTCTAGGGGGTGCACAACTTGAGATGTTCCAAGGCCTTGGAGTGAGCCGTCAGTCTGGGGAGCACTGCAGTGAACCACCACACTAAAACTATTATCAAGCCCCTGGTGGAGGAGGCCTCCATAGGTAAGTGGCGCCTTTATAACATTTGATATCTGGTTAAGGGAGATCTCTTCTGATGACAGAGAGGTGGCCTGGGAAGGCTCACATACACTCCTGTCCAGGACAGTAATGAGAATCATGCTGTCCTCTGTTCTGTTCTGTAGGGAATTCCTCTGGAAGGGTAGAGAGGTGTCGATGGGCACACACACGCTCCTACCCTGGAGCTTTAGCAAGATGTTGCATTGCTCCTCTGTTTTTCTGTTTCGGCACCAGGATTCTGTTTTTCTGTGTTTTGTTCTGTGGTCTATATGTTTTTTGTTGTTTGTTTTTGTGCGTTTTTTTGTTTGATTTCTGTGGTAAAATTTTAAGGATATTGGACGTGAAAAAGGGTAACAAAGCAAGTAAGCCTGACACCATTTCGACTGTGTTTTAAGGAACTGTGATGAACTTTACCCACCTTTGTTAAGCAGGAAGAAAGAAGCCCCTAGCTGGCTGCCTGGAGCACACCCACTGCACAGGGCAATGCCTGCTGGGGAACAAAGAACTGAGTATATCCCAGGTTAACAAGTGAAACTCTTTAAAATCCCTTGTCCCTCCAGATCATGAGAGTCACAACCTTTTGGCAGAGTCCCCTTGTTTTTCCTTTGTTAGCAAAGCAATAAACCTCCATTTTCTTTTTCTCAAAACCCTGTCCTCATTATTAAATTAGCATTAATTTGCTTCAGGGTCAGAAACCGAACTTTAAGTTACAAATTTTGATACCCGGCCCCGTCCCAGAACTTTTTGAGAGCTGACGACTGAAATGTTAGGAGATGGAGCATGCTTGGAGTGGACCCGAAACAGAAGAGCTAATCCTGTAAGTAAAAGGAGGGAATGAGGGACCCCAGCAACTGCCAAAGCCCTGTTGCTTCATGGAATTCCCTCCTTCCTTCCCTGCACTGTAAGCATTATGACACCTCTGTCTTCTTTTAAAAGAGAAAAATAAAAAGGGGACACTAAATGCAGTAAAGTCACCATGGAGACCCTTGATTTTACATTTCAGGTAGCTTCTCTGTGAAAACATCTGGTCCCCTTGTGGGGACATCTGTGGTGCCACTGGTGCAGGAGATTTTTCTCTTATCTGCTCTGTTTTAAAGGCTTCTGTCTGTCAGCCATATTCTGGAGTTCCTTTCTGTCTGTCTTGTGCCTTTGTTTTTGGCCCTTTAAGACATGTGCAATAATGTGTTTATATTATAAATTGTTTCTTGAGAATGATCTTAGCTGAATGTGTGTCTAAATGATGATGTTTTATTGTAAAAATCTGGTATCTGAATGCGTTTTTTGAAGCATTGCACAATATTGCAGTTAAAAGTCGGGTTTAGGTAATTGTTCAGTTTTTGATTTCAGAAAATTCATGCCAGAGAACTTAAATACTTAGGATGGAAAACTAAAGAACTCTACTTCCAAGTTGGCAAGTAACTTCCCAATCATGCAGTCTTTTTTTCTCCAATTTTGAATTGGGTAGCCTGGGAAAATGTCACTGTGTTTACCAGTGCATTAATTTGGACAAGGATAGTAAATCATAGTATGATATCTGTTGACAAAACAAGATGTAAAGATATAAAATTTTGTGAATTGTATCTTAAACTTGTAGCATAATTTTCAACATCCTAACCAGAAAATTATGGTTAAAATGCCTTAGGCCTGAGGTGTCTGCTCAGAATAGCAGTTTTTTCCTGCTCCTTCCAGACCTCAGCCAGGACTTCTGTTGAAATGCAAATGAAAGTCACCTGTAAGCTCAGTAGGAGACTGATCTGAGGCCTAAGGGAAAAAAATGGTAAATTGTATGGTATTTACTAATTACCAGCCAGTCATTTTTTTCTAGGACTCATAATTTTTTCTTAGATTCTTTTTTTTTTGAGTTTATGATTTTGATCCTACAGACCTAGGTTAATGTTTTTCTGATCAGTTTTATCTTTGACCAACTGTGGAGTTTTAAAAACATTGCAATGGTGATTTCACCTGTGAAAAGCTACAAGGCCTTCACTATTATTAGGTGTGCACACTTTTGTTATGTGTTGTATGTCTATATATATATATATATATATATATATACACATATGTCCGTATATCATTCAAATGATACACAAATTAACATATATAAGGAGCACTCATATAAAAAAGCGCTCATAAAAACAAATTTTAAAAAGTGGACCACAGATCTTTAATTCACCTGGTTTAAATGTTTCAATTTAGATTGGATAAACAGATAAATATAAATGTCTTCAAATTTATGCCTATAAGTTTTTCTAGGTGATCAAAAATCTAATAAAATATTATTGTCTACCAAAGGTCTATATGACTTTGTTCTAGGACTTTTCCTTCAACCAAAAAATGGTTTACACTGTTATTTGTCTAATATTTTGATTAAAAAGTAAAGTAAATTTGATTTGGATTTACTCATTCATGAGTGTTTTTGTTTGATATCTGATTGATATACTAAGGTCTATCAATTTTTAGTACAAAATCTGTATAAAATGTTTACAATCTTATACAGACTTTCTACTAAAGTCTGTGTAAGATTGTAAAAATTAGTCATGTGTTAAAGAGACAAAAATTTCTTAAAACATAAGATTACTCATAACATTGTGTTTATTAAGTTTTATTTTTTCCAGAGCAAGCAACCATAAAAATTAAACAACTGTTTAAAACAGAACTGTTATTTTTGAGCACTGTACTGCCATTTCTTTAAAAGATAAACTTGGTTAATGTAGAAACATCAATGTAACTGTGATGCTATTAATGTGCTCATATCTTCCAGTTATACAACTCGATAAGGTAGAAACTTTAAAAGAGCATTATATCAAGCTGGTGTTCTGAAGTTGTATGGTAAATAAAATATATATTGGGGATTTATTTACCTGTTATCAATAAGATATGTAAAGTTTTATGTTACACTTTACATTGTGCAACAATTTAAATGTATTTTTAAATTAATGAGAGCCTAATCTATTTGAATGTTAAAAACATTCAGCCATTCTTTAATTCATGTTTCAAAAGTGATATTATATGGTGTTAGCTAATGTTCTTGTGACCTCAAACAATTTATGTAAACTTTGTAAAAGGATATTAAAAAACGAAGATCAGCTTTAGAACTAAAACACTTAAGATTTATAAAGAGCCCTGTCTTACCTGAGATAAGGCTCTGTGTCCCATCTTACTACATGTGAGAATGACTACGAAAGCAGTAGGTCAGATTTTATTTCATTTAAAGTTATGTTCAAAAGTTTTGTTTTTTTCTTTTTTTTTTTTTTCTCTTAAGTTTACTAGGATCTCAAACAGGGAATATAAAGTATAACTCACCCAAAAAATTCAGGGTAGCATTACATTAACTAAGTATTTTTACTCTTGTTAAAAAAATTTGTTTTTTAATTTGCTTATAAGTGATCTAAAGATTCCCTGTTGGTGTTTTAACTATGGCTGGAATCTTTCAGAATAAAATCTTGTGATATCCTGGCTTAGATTCCCAGTGCTCTGTGTAAAGTCACCCTGGGCCAAGATCTCAGATTCCAATGGTGAATCTCATGTGTGGCCTCCTGAAATCCCAACACAATTCATGGCAATACTTCTCTGAGGTCAGTTACACAACTCAGTCTCTAAGGGGAATCACAACAGAGTTCAAGCCCAGGTGGACCCAGGCATCTCTTCAAATTGCCACACAAATGATGACAATTAAAACCAAAACACTCTCAC
The DNA here is from genome assembly GCF_048772815.1 of Callospermophilus lateralis. Classification (NCBI taxonomy): domain Eukaryota; kingdom Metazoa; phylum Chordata; class Mammalia; order Rodentia; family Sciuridae; genus Callospermophilus; species Callospermophilus lateralis. The sequence goes on from NW_027513092.1 coordinate 33,535, forward strand.
ATGGCCCTCTTCATCTTTTTATATAGACACTAATCATAACCTCTAGCTGGAGGTTTCCATGAGGGGCACAGCCCAAGACAGTGTCAAAAATAATCTCCCTTGTCCCTCATTTGCCTAAAGTCAGGGTGGCCTGGACAACGTTAGTGTGAACCAGAAGTGATCAAATATTCCTGCCGTTAATACTACTCCACTTCTCAAATTTGAGGCCTACTGACTGTGGGGTATAGATTTTTAGTGTGAATTGGAGTTATAAGAAAACCCAAGCACCTATTGTCTCCCCTCTGCAGCCCTTTGAAGAACTTATTTGATACAAATGATCCCTATTCTCACTTGATGGAGGTCAGGAATCTTACAGAGGAAGGCGAGAGGCTTCATCCACAATGACTGATCTTTTTTCCATTTAGGTTTTGGATGCCCACATGGGATCTTTCTTTAGATTCATCAGGTGCTGAAAATCTAAACCACAGGCTCACACAGGGCCAAGAGGCTGATTCAGACACAACCATTTCCAAAGCAATGAAGCAAAGAGCCACAGGTGATGCCCATTCATTTCCATTTGAAAACTGTTTTCTTCAGGCTTCACAAAGGGGTGGCCTGAGGCAAAGACCTTTCTGACATTGAGAGCAACAGAACAATAGGTAATCAAAAGGCCCCAAGCAGGGTTTCTCCACGGAGACTTTCCTTGTTACTCTAATATGTGAGTTTTCTGAGTTGCTCGCCATTCCCTTCAGCTATCCAGTACATGGCCATGTCACAGAGCTTGGAGGTGGTACATATCTTGTACAAAAATACATGATACTAATCTTGAGAGTTTTCAGAATTCATGAAAAAATGGAAAATTAGGTAGATAGCAGGTGTTGCCCATGGATAAGGCAAGCCTCAGTCCATTCATTAATTGGAAAGGATGCATGCTGGGAAGCTTTCTACTAGACAGGACACACCCAATGAGCTATTTTTTTCTAATATCCACAAAGAAAAACACAGTGGGATACACAGACATAGAAACAGTCTCCTTGTCAAATGACTTACTGGAAACAGTCCACTCCAATCCAAACAAACCTCCTTTTTTACCTATTCTCAGAACATGGAAAAAAACCACAAACACAAACCAACACCCACAAATGCAACTCCTTCCCCCAAGTAGGTCTGTCACTATCTGGAGTGTCCTCTGACTGGTAGGCCATACGATGTTCCCCACAAATGGCCTTTCTGTCTCAGATCTGGTCTCCTTGGTCAACTCTGTGAAGTTGTCAGGAGGCAGTGGTGAGCCAATTCCTGTCCTCTCAGGAAAGACCCCTCTTCAGAGCTTTCTTAGTATTTGGCAACCCTTACATCAGTAGGTACCAAGAAAGACTGACTCTGTCCTTAGTAAATCCAAACAAGTGAGTCCACTGCGACTGGGACTTGGACTGGCTCTGGTGCCTGGCTTCCTGGATCACAAAATTCAGAGAGTTCCATCACCAAGGAAATGAGGTGAGGTCACTACCTTCAGGAAATAAATGAGGTCCCTGTCTTGGCCACTACTTTGTCCTAACAGTTGCATCCTAGTGTCTCCTGACATGGAGGCTGCCCTACTTCCTGTGATACTTTCACATGTTAGAATGGTATAGAAACCATAGTCACCTGGGAACAGCTCTCCACACAGGCCTGCTTTGGTCCATGTTCCCTGCATTAAGAATAGAGAGGCTGACTCAGACACATCCTTTCATCCTGACCATGTTGTTTGCCATGGAATATGACTTTTGTTCTCTCAGGTCTTTCATAGCTGCCTACATCTTCTCCAGGGATTATTTCTGCATGGATTTTGAGGTACTCAGCAGGTGGAAGATCTCCTAACTTCCTGTATTGTAACATCAACTTTATCCCTGCTCTTCTGTAAAGTGAGATTGAGGGAACATTGTATGGTTAGGGTTAATAGCATGTTCCATTTGGCTTAGGAATCATTCTGCTGGATGAATAATGGTATTGGGAACCAGCAATATTTATAAGAATATAGAGGTAAAATATAAGTATGAAAACAGAAATCAAGGTAATATTTGAAGCCCAGAAGGATTTGGGCTCTTGATTGGGATCCTTAGCTTGAGTAATGTTTTGCACCGAGGTCGATGCAAATCGATATACAATGGCATAAGACCCTGTACCTCAGATGATTGAATGTAGAAGAGAACATCCAGTGAAAAAGGGATAGTGTGTAGGATTAGAATGATAGTCAGTAGGTTTAGGAGGAAGAGTGAGTCTAGGATTTGGACCAAAAGTTCTTTAGCAATAGGTTTCGGTTAGAGAGTGAATATAAATGGCACCATATGTGAAAAGTTGGGCACAATGATGAACTGGGAAAAATATGTAGGAAGGCAGACATCAATAGAGACATTAGGAAATCAGGCAAAGTATAACGTGAGTGATAAGATTTGACATTTTCAACAGGGTTGAGGTTGAATACATAATCTTAAAAAGAAACAAAAATGTAGTCACCAATTTGATTGACATTTGAGAGCATTAGGCAAACTGGACATGGATGTTTTTAGTAATCTATGTTCACATTCCATTGAGGCTTTATTGCAATCATAATGGTGACCTTTGCATTTTGTGTCCAGAATATTACTGTGATAATATGTATATGTAGATCAGGTGACATGAGTATTTCTTCCACCTTTTCTGGGAGCAATATTTTGAAAACATATAAATTAGTACTGGGGATACTAAGAGGTTTACCCTGTGTTGATGAATATAGAGATGATGCATTAATAGACCATACTGTGAAAAAATTATGTGACTGGTTCCAAATTTACATAATGAATTGTTTTAATATCTGAAAATATAGATGAAATCATATATTGATATATGTACATTCATTCCAACAAGTTATATATCTAATGGTATTATTAGGGTTACCGTTTATCATGAATAGTGTGTGAGTTTTGCTTCAAAAATGATAATGGAATCGAAAATAATGTGTTTAGAAAGAAGTCTAGTGAAAAGACCAGTCAAGAAACATAGAGGAATATATGTGTTCCGAAGGAGGAAGTGATTGAAAGTAAACCAAATATTTATAAATTTGTGAACTTGTGAATGAAAGGATATATTTTATGATGTCCATAAACTGAATAAATAATAACGTACCAAGTTTGAATAAAAATGAACTTTAAAAAACACATCATATCCAATAGGAATGTATTTGCATTGATGTTAAACTTGGTCAGTTAGTCTAGAAATATTAGGATTTGTAAGAACCCTTCCCTGAATTTAGTTTTCAGTACTAGGAAACAAATATGTATTTCAGTGGATGTATATTTCTGAGAATAAACTTGTTAAAAGTTGATTATAAATCCACATATATGAATATGAATGAATTCAGGTGGTGTATAAGAAGACATATATTTCATATTTTGGAAAATCTGGAGACTATATATATATATATATATATATATATATATATATATATATAGAGAGAGAGAGAGAGAGAGAGAGAGAGAGACAAACACACACACATTATAATGTCGCAATATATATGTCAATCGAAATTCATCATGAAAAATAACTCATCCACATATCCCAAAATATTCATTTTACTGAAGATGGATGTATGTATAATGTTGTTCATCTAGGAAGCTCACCCATGGGTTGAATTTTCTGTACCAACAGCGTTTAGGAGGAGTGATCTCTTCTCACAAATAGTATCTGCCAAGTCAGCCACCTTACAAGAATGTACGTGTGAAACCAGGTAGGATTCTATTTGTGCATATAAAAATACATGTGCTTAATAGGCTACAGAGAAAGGGAGACAGGAATTCATATATTTCTTAACTTTAAAAACACATGGAATAGTGTGTAGTGTCCCTCGTTATCCCTTTTGATTAACTTTGGCTTAAAAAAAAGAATTTTATTGAGAATTTTTGTATATATCTTTGTCAGGAATATTGCTCTGAAGTTTTCTTTCCTTGATGTGTCTTTGTCTGATTTTGGTATGTGAGTGATAATAGCCTCATGGAATGAGTTTGGAGGAGTTCCATCCTTTTCTATTTTATGGAATAATTTGAGGAGTATTGTGATGAATGCTTCTTTGAAGGTCTTGTAGAACATGGCTGAGAATCTGTCTGTTCCTGGGCTTTGCTTGATTGGTAGGCTGTTGACAGCAACTTCTATTTCATTGCTTGAAATTGATTTGTTTAAATTGTTCAGTCCTACTAATTAAGTTTGGGTATATCTCTAAAATTTTATTGATGTCATCATGGTATTTTAATTTATTAGACTATAAATTTTCAAATTAGTTTTCAATTATTCTCTGTATTTTAGTTGTGTACTCTGTAAAAGTTCCTTTATGATCCTTAATTTTAGTAATTTGAGGGTTTTTTTTCTTCATTAGCTTGGTTAAGGAAGTGTCAATTTTATTTATTTTTCTAAGATTAAATTTTGTGTTGTGTCAAAAAAAATAACACATGGAAAATTATTTCAATAAATTGAATAGATTTATAACTCCTACCTTATATTATGCAAAAGGCAAGTCCAACTATACACCATGTCTCTTCTGAAATGCTTGTATCTATTCTGTTTGGGTTCTTTTTCTCCATTATATTAGTATTAGTGGTAAGAGTCTCGTAGGGTATATGAATGTTTCTGAGAATAATCTTGTGAAAAGATAATTATAAATCCACATTCATGAATATGAAAAATTTAGGAAGTGCAAAATAAGACACATATATTTCATATTTTGAAAAATTTGGAGAGCATATCTATATTTATATCTATATATCTATATCTATATCTATATCTATATCTATATATATATATATATACACACACACACACACACACACACACACACACACACACAACACTCACAGACATTAAAAAGTACCAATATAAATGCCAATCGAAATTCATCAGTAAATATATATCATCCACAAATGCAAAAAATATTTATTTTACTGAACATGAGTTTATATATAATGTTTTTCTAATAGGACGCTCTCCTATAGGTTGAATTTTCATTTCCAAAAGCATTTAGGAGGAGTGAACTCTTCTCACAATTTGTATCTTCCAAGACAGCCACCTCACAAAAATGTACGTGTGATACCTGGTAGGATTCTATATATGCATATAAATATACATGTGTGAATAGGCTACAGAAAAGGGAAACAAGAATTCACATATTTGTTAAGTTTAAAAACACATGGACAATATTTCAATTAAAATTTGACTAGATTTATAACTCCAACCTTATATAAGGAAAATGTCAAGTCCAACTATACAACATGTCTCCTCTGAAGTGCTTGTATTTCTATTGTGTTGGGTTAATTTTCCCGATTATATTAGGATGAATAGTCTGAGTCTACTAGGTATGGGTTAGTGTCAGGGATTCAGTACTTCGAATGGAAAATTGGAAAATGAATCCAATGTGTATGTAAATATACACTGCACAAATATCCTCCCGCTCTCATCCAGAACAATGCCTTGACATTACCTTCACCACAAGTAAGACACAACTAGAGGAGAAGAGTTACAAAATCAGTGAATACATATCTGGAATGGAAAATGCTCAGGAGTTCACAACCTTGGAGGTGGTAGAGGAGTTTGCAAAACTAAGGGACAGGGTAAACACTCCACAAACATGGAGCTCTGCTGGCCTAAAAACTTTTTGAGAAACTGCCTCTGAGATTCCGCACTTGAAATATATGTTGTTTTCAGGAGATTTGGCTTCCTTTGTAGTGAGACCATCAAAGCTGGGTCTACATCTATGTGACCTGGAGGACATGGTTTCTTATTTTCCAATGAACAAGATGAAGCAGTGCTGAATCTTCTCTTTGTAGGTAAACTGAGGCCACTGGGGACTAAGTGTCTCCCCGTGTGGACTGTGAAGCCATTTGGTCCTCCTCCACTTTTTGTGGAGTTTTTGCTGCTGCACTGTGAGTTTGGTATTTGTTTCACGAAATACTAGAAGCTAAATTGGGACACAGTGCTGGAGGGAGTTCTGTCACGTGTGGTGGGTCAGGGTCTGCAAGAGAATGCACCAACTAGGCTTCTATCTCTCACAGTTTTCCCCATTGCCCCCTTGTCCATATCAACCTGATTCTTAATTTTACTCTGAAAACTCTCCATATAACAAGATGCCTTTACATATAAGGGTCTGCTGGCAGGACCATGTCAGTTACAAGCCATTTGGAATCCAATGGTAGATCCACATGGCCCTACCACGGATGTTTTATCAAACACCTCCCCACCACTGCTCTAGACCCACTACTCAGCAGGCTCCAACTTACTGGCATCTCTGTTCTACACCATTTTCATGAAACTCAGTAAATCAAGGCACTGTCTGGTATACTCATGATCAGCAATAGGACATCCAATGTTTCTCCAGTGCCACCTGGTCATAGGAATTTCAAAAATTTCATGGTATTTATCTAGCCATTTTTCAAGCATGAAGTTGGAGGCACTGTGGGTTTCAATTCATTCAGCAAACATTAAATGGTCAGGAAGCTCATTTCAATGAAATCGCTGGAGAAATCTCACAGGCAAGGCTTCCCAAAGAATGGACAAAAGGTCACATTAGGCCAGGCCCATTGAGGTCTACAATGTGATGTGCATGTGTGTTTTGACTCTCAACTATGGATGCCATTTCTTTAAGAATAAAATCATGTGATATCCTTGCTGAGATTCCCAGGCCTCTGTGGAAATCTACCCGGGGCCTAGGTCTCAGTTTCCAAGAGCGACTTTCATGCGTGGCCTCTTAAAATTCCAACAAAATTCATAGCAGTGCTTCTCTGAGTTCAGTTCCAAAACCCAGTGTTTAAGGGGAATCACACCAGAGTTCAAGCCCACGTGGAACCAGTCATTTTTTCCAATGCCACACAAATGACCAACATTAAAACCAAAACACTCCCACATGGCCCTCACCTTATTCCATATAGTCAATCATCTTAAACTCTGGCTGGAGGTTTCCATGAGGGGTGCAGCCCAAGACAGTGTCCAAAATCAGCTCGTTTGCCCCTCATTTGCCTAAAGTCAGGGTAGCCTGGACACCGTTGCTGTGAACCAGTAGTGAACAAATAAGCCTGCCGTTAATACTTCTATATTTCTCCAATTTGAGGTCTACTGATTTTAGGTATCGATTCTTTAGGTGATTTAGAGTCATGCAAAAACACAAGCACCTCTGCAGGGCTTTGAAGAACTCTTTTGACTCACAGAATCCCTATTCATATTTGTTGGAGTGCAGGAACCTAAGAGAGGAAGGCAAGAGTCTTCATACACAATGAATGATATTTTTTGCCATTTTGGTTTTGGAAGCTCACATGGGATCATTCTTAAGATCCATCAGGTGCTGAGAATCTAAGTCACAGCCACACACAGGACCAAGAGGCTGATAAAGACACATCCCTTTCCAAAGCAACTAAGCAAAGAACCACAGGTGAGGCCCATTCATTTCCATTTAAAAACTGTTTTATTCAGGCTTCACAAAGGGGTGGCCTGAGGCAAAGACCTTCCTGACATTCAGTGCAACACAACAATAAGTAAACAAAAAGCCCAAAGCAGTGTTTCTGCACTGAGACTTTCCTGGTCACACTGATATCTGAGTTTTCTGAGATGCTTGCCATTCTCTTCAACTATCCTTTACATGGCCATGTCACAGAGCTTGGAGGTGGTACATATTTTGGACACAAATCAATGAGCCCACTCTGGAGAGTGGCCAGAATTCAGGAAGAACACAACAACTTAGAAAGATAGCAGGTGTTGCACATCGATAAGACAAGCTGCAGTCCATTCATATATTGGGCAGGATGAATTATAGGGAAGATTTATACTAGACAGGACACATCCATTAATGCATTCTCTTTTCTAATGTCTACAACAACGGACACAGTGGGATACGCATAAACAGAAACACTCGCCTTGTCAAATGACTTACTAGAAACTGTCTGCTCCAAACCAAACAAACCGCCTTTTCGATCTATTCTCAGAACATGAGACAAAACAACAAACCCACACCCACTCCCACAAAGGCACCTCCTTCCCCCAAGTAGGTCTGTGACTATCCGGAGTGTCCTCTGACTGGTGGGCCATACTATGTTCCCCCGAAATGCCCTGTCTTCTCTCAGATCTTGTTTCCTTGACCAACTCTGTGAAGATGTCAGGAAAAAGTGGTTAGCCACTACCTGTTTTCTCAGGAAAGGTCCATCTTCAGAGCTCTCCTGGCATTTGGCCATCCTCACATCATTATGTACCAAGAAAACTGACTCTGTCCTTGGTAAATCCAAACAAGTGAGCCCACTGGGCCTGGGACTGGGACTGCCTCTGGGTGCCTGGCTTCTTGGATACCAAGTTCAGAGAGTTCCATCACCAAGGAAATGAGGTATGTCACATTCTTTGGAACTGAATGAGGTCACTGCCTTGGCAACCACTTTGTCCTAACAGTTGCTTCCAAGGGTTACATAAGATGGAGGTTTCCCCTACTTCCTGTGACACTTTCATAAGGTAGAATGTATATCAACCATTGGCACCCGGGAACAGCTCTCCACTCAGGCCTGGATTGTTCCACCTTGTCTACAATAAGAAGAGAGAGGCAGATTCAGACACATCCCTTCATCCTGACCAGGTTGCTTGCCATGGAAGATGACTTTTGCTCTCTCAGGTGATTCATACCTGCCTACAACTTCTCCAGGTATCATTTGTGCATGGACATTTGAGGTTCTCATCTGGTGGAAGATCTCCAACTTTCCTGTATTGTAAGAACCCCTCTGTCCCTGCTCTTCTGTAAAATGATTGAGGGAACAGTGTATACTTGGGGTTAAAAACAGGTTTGATTTGGTGACGAATGATTCTGTGCGATGAATAATGGGATTGGGAACCTGCAATATTTACAAGAATATAGAGGTGAAATATAAGTATGAAAAAAGAAATCTCGGTATGCTTTGAAGCCCAGAAGGGTTTTGCCCTTGATTGGGATACTTAGCTTTGAATTATGTTCTGCAAAGATGTCTCAGATAATTTGATATACAATGGCATAGGACCTTGTACATTGGATGATTGAATTTAGAAGAGAACATCCAGTCAAAAAGGGATATTCAGTAGGATTAGGAAGATAGTCGGTAGGTTTAGGAAGACGAGTGAGTATAGGATTTGGACCAAAAGTTCTTTAGCAATAGACTTTTGGTTATAGAGTGAATGTAAATGTCAGCACATATGAAGAGTCAGTCACTATGTTGAACTGGGGAAAATATGTAGAAAAGCAGATATCAATGGAAACATTACGAAATCAGGCAAAGTATAAAGTGAGGGATAGAATTAGACATTTTCAACAGGGTTGAGTTTCAATATATAAATTAGGAAAAAACAAATATGTAGTCACCAATAGGAGTGACAATTGACAGCATTAGGCAACCTGGACATGGATGTTTTTAGAAATCCATGTTCACTTTCCATTTAGGCTTTGGTACAATCATAAGTGTGACCTTTCCATTTTTTGTCCAGAATATTACTGTGATAATGAGGTGACATGAGTATTTCTTTCACCATTTCTGGGAGCAATATATTGAAGATGTAAAATTAGAATCGGGGGTACAAATAGGTGTACCCTGTTTCTATGAACATAGAGAAAAACCACGAATAGACCATACTGTGAATAAATAATATAACTTTTTTGAACTTTAAATAATGAATTGAACTGATATCTGAAAAATAAAAGGAAATTGTATATTGATATACAATCATTCATTCCAACCAGTTATATATCTAATGGAAATATTAGTGTTTTGGTTTATCATGAAGAGTGTGTGAGTTTTGCTTCAAAATGATTATGGAAATTCAAAATAATGTGTTTGGAAAGAAGTCTCATGAAAAGACCAGTCAAGAAACCCTGACAATACATGTGTTCTGAAGCAAGAAGTGATTAATGTTGAAACAAATGCCTATTAATTTGTGAACTTGTGGATGAAATGTATATCCTATGATGTGCAAAAACTGAAGAAACAATAATGTACCAGTGTCGAATACAAATGAATGACAAATTACATATCATGTCCCATAGGAGTCTACTTGCATTGATGTTAGACTGGGTCAGATACTGTAGAATAATTAGGATTTGTATGCACCCTTCACTGAAGTTAGTAGTCAGTACTAGGAAACAAATATGTATTTCAGGTGGATGAATATTTCTGATTATAATCTTGTGAAAAGTTGATTACAAATCCACATACATGAACATGAATGATATAGAGAGTGTATATTAGACACATATATTTTATATTTTGAAAAATTTGGAGAGTATATCTATATCTATATCTATATCAATATCTATATCTATCTATCTATCTATCTATATCTATATATATATATATATATATATATATATATATATATATATATATACACACACACACACAAACACATACACACACACAACACTCACAGACATTAAAAAGTACCAATATAAATGCCAATCTGAATTCATCAGTAAATATATATCATCCACAGAGGCAAAAGTATTTATTTTACTGAACATGAGTTTATGTATAAAGTTGTTCTACTAGGACGCTCTTTTATAGGTTGAATTTTCATTTCCAATAGCATTTAGGAAGAGTGAACACTTCTCACAATTTGTATCTGCCAAGACTGCCACCTCACAAAAATGTACGTGTGATACCTGGTAGGATTCTATATATGCATATAAATATACATGTGTGAAGAGGCTACAGAAGAGGGAAACAAGAATTCAAATATTTGTTAAGTTTAAAAACACATGGAGAATATTTCAATTAAAATTTGACTAGATTTATAACCCCTACCTTATATAATGCAAATGTCCAGTCCAAATATACAACATGTCTCCTCTGAAGTGCTTGTATTTCTATTGTGTTGTGTTAATTCCCCCATTATATTAGCATGAATAGTCTGAGTCTACTAGGTATGGGTTAGTGTCAGGGATTCAGTACTTCGAATGGAAAATTGGAAAATGAATCCAATGTGTATGTAAATATATGCTGCACAAATATCCTCCCGCTCTCATCCAGAACAATGCCTTGACATTACCTTCACCCCAAGTAAGACAAAATTAGAGGAGAAGAGTTACAAAATCAGTGAATACATATCTGGAATGGAAAATGCTCAGGAGTTCCCAACCTTGGAGGTGGTAGAGGAGTTTCCAAAACTAGGGGACAGGGTCAACAATCCACAAACATGGAGCTCTGCTGGCCTAAAAACTTTTTGAGAAACTGCCTCTGAGCTTCCACACTTGAAATATATGTTGTTTTCAGGAGATTTGGCTTCCTTTGTAGTGAGACCATCAAAGCTGGGTCTGCATCTATGTGACCTGGAGGACATGGTTTCTTATTTTCCAATGAACAAGATGAAGCAGTGCTGAATCCTCTTTTTGTAGGTAAACTGAGGCCACTGGGGACTAAGTGTCTCCCCGTGTGGACTGTGAAGCCATTTGTTCCTTCTCCTCTTTTTGTGGTGTTTTTGCGGCTGCACTGTGAGTTTGGTATTTGTTTCACGAAATACTAGGAGATAAACTGGGACACAGTGCTGGAGGGAGTTTTGTCATGTGTGGTGGGTCAGGGTCTGCAAGAGAATGCACCAACTAAGCTTCTATCTCTCACAGCTTGCCCCATTGTCCCCTTGTCCATATCAACCTGATTCTTAATTTTCCTCTGCTAACTCTCCATATAACAAGATGCATTTACATATAAGGGTCTGCTGGCTGCACCATGTCAGTTACAAGCCATTTGGAATCCAATGGTAGATCCACATGGCCCTACCACGGATGTTTTCTCAAACACCTCCCCACCACTGCTCTAGACCCACTACTCAGCAGGCTCCAACATACTGGCATCTCTGTTCTACACCATTTTCATGAAACTCAGTAAATCAAGGCACTGTCTGGTATACTCATGATCAGCAACAGGACATCCAATGTTTCTCCAGTGCCACCTCGTCATAGGAATTTCAAAAATTTCATGGTATTTATCTAGCCATTTTTCAAGCATGAAGTTGGAGGCACTGTGGGTTTCAATTCATTCAGCAAATATTAAATGTTGAGGAAGCTCATTTCAATGAAATCTCTGGAGAAATCTCACAGGCAAGACTTCCCAAAGAGTGGACAAAATATCACATTAGGCCAGGCCCATTGAGGTCTACAATGTGAGGTCCATGTGTGTTTGACTCTCAACTATGGATGCCATTTCTTTAAGAATAAAATCATGTGATATCCTTGCTGAGATTCCCAGGCCTCTGTGGAAATCCACCCGGGGCGTAGGTCACAGTTTCCAAGAGTGACTTTCATGCGTGGCCTCTTAAAATCCCAACAAAATTCATAGCAATGCTTCTCTGAGTTCAGTTCCAAAACCCAGTGTCTAAGGGGAATCACACTAGAGTTCAAGCCCACGTGGAACCAGTCATTTTTTCCAATGCCACACAAATGACCAAAATTAAAACCAAAACACTCACACATGGCCCTCATTTATTCCATATAGTCAATCATCTTAACCTCTGGCTGGAGTTTTCCAAGAGGGGCGCAGCCCAAGACAGTGTCCAAAATCAGCTCGTTTGCCCCTCATTTGCCTAAAGTCAGGGTAGCCTGCACACCGTTGCTGTGAACCAGGAATGAACAAATAAGCCTGCAATTAATACTTCTGTGTTTCTCCAATTTGAGGGCTACTGATTTTAGGTATCGATTCTTTAGGTGATTTAGAGTAATGCGATAACACAAGCACCTCTGCAGGGCTTTGAAGACCTCATTTGACTCACAGAATCCCTATTCTTATTTGTTGGAGTGCAGGAACCTAACAGAGGAAGGCAAGAGACTTCATCCACAATGAATGATATTTTTTGCCATTTTGGTTTTGTAAGCTCACATGGGATCATTCTTAAGATCCATCAGGTGCTGAGAATCTAAGTCACAGCCACACACAAGTCTAAGAGGCTGATAAAGACACATCCCTTTCCAAAGCAATTAAGCAAAGAACCACAGGTGAGGCCCATTCATTTCCATTTAAAAACTGTTTTCTTCAGGCTTCACAAAGGGGTGGCCTGAGGCAATGACCTTCCTGACATTCAGTGCAACACAACAATAAGTAAGCAAAAAGCCCAAAGCAGTGTTTCTGCACTGAGACTTTCCTGGTCACACTGATATCTGAGTTTTCTGAGATGCTCGCCATTCTCTTCAACTATCCTTTACATGGCCATGTCACAGAGCTTGGAGGTGGTACATATTTTGGACACAAATCCATGAGCCTATTCTGGAGAGTTTCCAGAATTCAGGAAGAAAACAACAACTTAGAAAGATAGCAGGTGTTGCACATCGATAAGACAAGCTGCAGTCCATTCATATATTGGGCAGGATGAATGATGGGAAGATTTATACTAGACAGGACACATCCATTAATGCATTCTCTTTTCTAATGTCTACAACAACGGACACAGTGGGATACACATAAACAGGAAACACTCGCCTTGTCAAATGACTTACTAGAAACTGTCCACTCCAAACCAAAGAAAACGCCTTTCCTATCTATTCTCAGAACATGAGACAAAACAACAAACACACACCCACTCCCAAAAAGGCACCTCCTTCCCCCAAGTAGGTCAGTGACTATCTGGAGTGTCCTCTGACTGGTGGGCCATAATATGTTCCCCCGAAATGGCCTGTCTCCTCTCAGATCTTGTTTCCTTTACCAACTCTGTGAAGATGTCAGGAAAAAGTGGTTAGCCATTACCTGTTTTCTCAGGAAAGGTCCATCTTCTGAGCTCTCCTGGCATTTGGCCATCCTCACATCATTAGGTACCAAGAAAACTGACTCTGTCCTTGGTAAATCCAAACAAGTTAGCCCACTGGGCCTGGGACTGGGACTGCCTCTGGGTGCCTGGCTTCTTGGATACCAAGTTCAGAGAGTTCCATCACCAAGGAAATGAGGTATGTCACATTCTTTGGAACTGAATGAGGTCACTGCCTTGGCAACCACTTTGTCCTAACAGTTGCTTCCAAGGGTTACATAAGATGGAGGTTTCCCCTACTTCCTGTGACACTTTCATAAGGTAGAATGTATATCAACCATTGGCACCTGGGAACAGCTCTCCACTCAGGCCTGGATTGTTCCACCTTGTCTACAATAAGAAGAGAGAGGCAGATTCAGACACATCCCTTCATCATGACCAGGTTGTTTGCCATGGAAGATGACTTTTGCTCTCTCAGGTGCTTCATACCTGCCTACAACTTCTCCAGGTATCATTTGTGCATGGACATTTGAGGTTCTAATCTGGTGGAAGATCCCCAACTTTCCTGTATTGTCAGAACCCCTCTGTCCCTGCTCTTCTGTAAAATGATTGAGGGAACAGTGTATACTTGGGGTTAAAAACAGGTTTGATTTGGTGACGAATGATTCTGTGCGATGAATAATGGGATTGGGAACCTGCAATATTTACAAGAATATAGAGGTGAAATATGAGTATGAAAAAAGAAATCTAGGTATGATTTGAAGCCCAGAAGGGTTTTGCCCTTGATTGGGATACTTAGCTTTGAATTATGTTCTGCAAAGATGTCTCAGATAATTTGATATACAATGGCATAGGACCTTGTACATTGGATGATTGAATTTAGAAGAGAACATCCAGTCAAAAAGGGATATTCAGTAGGATTAGGAAGAGAGTCGGTAGGTTTAGGAAGACGAGTGAGTATAGGATTTGGACCAAAAGTTCTTTAGCAATAGACTTTTGGTTATAGAGTGAATGTAAATGTCAGCACATATGAAGAGTCAGTCACTATGTTGAACTGGGGAAAATATGTAGAAAAGCAGATATCAATGGAAACATTACGAAATCAGGCAAAGTATAAAGTGAGGGATAGAATTAGACATTTTCAACAGGGTTGAGTTTCAATATATAAATTAGGAAAAAACAAATATGTAGTCACCAATAGGAGTGACAATTGACAGCATTAGGCAACCTGGACATGGTGTTTTTAGAAATCCATGTTCACTTTCCATTTAGGCTTTGGTACAATCATAAGTGTGACCTTTCCATTTTTTGTCCAGAATATTACTGTGATAATGAGGTGACATGAGTATTTCTTTCACCATTTCTGGGAGCAATATATTGAAGATGTAAAATGAGAATCGGGGGTACAAAGAGGTGTACCCTGTTTCTAGGAACATAGAGAAAAAGCATGAATAGACCATACTGTGAATAAATAAATATAAATTTTGAACTTTAAATAATGAATTGAACTGATATCTGAAAAATTAAAGGAAATCGTATATTGATATACAATCATTCATTCCAACCAGGTATATATGTAATGGAAATATTTGTGTTTAGGTTTATCATGAAGAGTGTGTGAGTTTTGCTTCAAAATGATTATGGAAATTCAAAATAATGTGTTTGGAAAGAAGTCTCATGAAAAGACCAGTCAAGAAACCCTGACAATACATGTGTTCTGAAGCAAGAAGTGGTTAAAGTTGAAACAAATGCTTATTAATTTGTGAACTTGTTGATGAAATGTATATCCTGTGATGTGCAAAAACTGAAGAAACAATAATGTACCAGTGTCAAATACAAATGAATGACAAAATTACATATCATGTCCCATAGGAGTCTACTTGCATTGATGTTAGACTGGGTCAGTTACTGTAGAATAATTAGGATTTTGTATGCACCATCACTGAAGTTAGTTTTCAGTACTAGGAAACAAATATGTATTTCAGGTGGATGAATATTTCTGATTATAATCTTGTGAAAAGTGGATTATAAATCCACATACATGAACATGAATGAATTTAGAGATTGTATATTAGACATATATATTTCATATTTTGAAAAATTTGGAGAGTATATCTATATCTATATCTATATCTGTATATACACACACACACACACAACACTCACAGACATTAAAAAGTACCAATATAAATGCCAATCGAAATTCATCAGTAAATATGTATCATCCACAAATGCAAAAATATTTATTTTACTGAACATGAGTCAATGTTATAATGTTGTTCTACTAGGACTGTCTCCTATAGGTTGAATTTTCATTTCCAACAGCATTTAGGAGGAGTGAACTCTTCTCACAATTTGTATCTGCCAAGACAGCCATCTCACAAAAATGTACGTGTGATACCTGGTAGGATTCTATATATGCATATAAATATACATGTGTGAATAGGCTACAGAAAAGGGAAACAAGAATTCACATATTTTGTTAAGTTTAAAAACACATGGAGAATATTTTCAATTAAAATTTGACTAGATTTATAACTCCTACCTTATATAATGCAAATATCAAGTCCAACTACACAACATGTCTCCTCTGAAGTGCTTGTATTTCCATTGTGTTGGGTTAATTTTCTCCATTATATTAGGATGAATAGTCTGAGACTACTAGGTATGGGTTAGTGTCAGGGATTCAGTATTTCGAATGGAAAATTGGAAAATGAATCCAATGTGTATGTAAATATCTGCTGCACAAATATCCTCCCGCTCTCATCCAGAACAATGCCTTGACATTACCTTCACCCCAAGTAAGACACAATTAGAGGAGAAGAGTTACAAAATCAGTGAATACATATCTGGAATGGAAAATGCTCAGGAGTTCACAACCTTGGAGGTGGTAGAGGAGTTTCCAAAACTAAGGGACAGGGTAAACACTCCACAAACATGGAGCTCTGCTGGCCTAAAAACTTTTTGAGAAACTGCCTCTGAGCTTCCACACTTGAAATATATGTTGTTTTCAGGAGATTTGGATTCCTCTGTAGTGAGACCATCAAAAGCTGGGTCTGCATCTATGTGACCTGGAGGACATGGTTTTCTTATTTTCCAATGAACAAGATGAAGCAGTGCTGAATCTCTCCTTTGTAGGTAAACTGAGGCCACTGGGGACTAAGTTGTCTCCCCGTGTGGACTGTGATGCCATTTGGTCCTCCTCCAATTTGTGGTGTTTTTGCTGCTTCACTGTGAGTTTGGTATTTGTTTCACGAAATACTAGGAGCTAACTGGGGACACAGTGCTGGAGGGAGTTCTGTCACGTGTGGTGGGTCAGGGTCTGCAAGAGAATGCACCAACTAGGCTCCTATCTCTCACAGCTTGCCCCATTGCCCCCTTGTCCATATCAAACCTGATTCTTAATTATCCTCTGAAAACTCTCCATATTAACAAGATGCCTTTACATATAAGGGTTGCTGGCTGCACCATGAAAGTTACAAGCCATTTGGAATTCAATGGTAGATCCACATGGCCCTACCACAGATGTTTTATCAAACACCTCCCCACCACTGCTCTAGACCCACTACTCAGCCAGGCTCCAACTTACTGGCATCTCTGTTTCTACACCATTTTCATGAAACTCAGTAAATCAAGGCACTGTCTGGTATACTCATGATCAGCAACAGGACATCCAATGATTCTCCAGTGCCACCTGGTCATAGGAATTTCAAAAATTTCATGGCATTTATCTAGCCATTTTTCAAGCATGAAGTTGGAGGACTGTGGGTTTCAGTTCATTCAGCAAACATTAAATGGTGAGGAAGCTCATTTCATGAAATCTCTGGAGAACTCTCACAGGCACGGCTTCCCAAAGAGTGGACAAAAGGTCACATTAGGCCAGCCCATTGAGGTCTACAATGTGAGGTCCATGTGTGTTTTGACTCTCAACTATGGCTGCCATTTCTTTAAGAATAAAATCATGTGATATCCTTGCTGAGATTCCCAGGCCTCTGTGGAAATCCACCCGGGGCCTAGGTCTCAGTTTCCAAGAGCGACTTTCATGCGTGGCCTCTTAAAATCCCAACAAAATTCATGGCAATGCTTCTCTGAGTTCAGTTCCAAAACCCAGTCTCTAAGGGGAATCACAGCAGAGTTCAAGCCCACGTGGACCCAGTCATTTTTTCCAATGCAACACAAATGACCAAAATTAAAACCAAAACACACTCCAACATGGCCTTCATCTTATTCCATATAGTCAATCATCTTAACCTCTGGCTGGAGGTTTCCATGAGGGGCGCAGCCCAAGACAGTGTCCAAAATCAGCTCGTTTGCCCCTCATTTGCCTAAAGTCAGGGTAGCCTGGACACCGTTTCTGTGAACCAGAGTGAACAATAAGCCTGCCGTTAATACTTCTTTGTTTCTCCAATTTGAGGCCTACTGATTTTTAGGTATCGATTCTTTAGGAGATTTAGAGTCATGCGAAAACACAAGCACCTCTGCACGGCTTTGAAGAACTCATTTGACCCAAAGAATCCCTATTCTCATTTGATGGAGTGCAGGAACCTAACAGAGGAAGGCAAGAGACTTCATCCACAATGAATGATTTTTTTTGCCATATTGGTTTTGGAAGCTCACATGGGATCATTCTTAAGATCCATCAGGTGCTGAGAATCTAAGTCACAGCAACACACAGGTCCAAGAGGCTGATAAAGAGCCACAGGTGAGGCCCATTCATTTCCATTTGAAAACTGTTTTCTTCAGGCTTCACAAAGGGGTGGCCTGAGGCAAAGACCTTCCTGACACTCAGTGCAACACAACAATAAGTAAGCAAAGGCCCAAAGCAAGGTTTCTGCACTGAGACTTTCTTGGTCACACTGATTCTGAGTTTTCTGAGATGCTCGCCATTCTCTTCAGCTATCCAGTACATGGCCATGTCACAGAGCTTGGGGGTGGTACATATTTTGACACAAATCCCATGAGTCTATTCTGGATAGTGGCCAGAATTCAGGAAGAAAACAACAACTTGGAAAGATAGCAGGTGTGTGCACATCGATAAGACAAGCTGCAGTCCATTCATATAATGGGCAGGATGAATTATGGGAAGATTTATACTAGACAGGACACATCCATTAAATGCATTCTCTTTTCTAATGTCTACAACAACTTACACAGTGGGATACACAGAAAGAGAAACACTCGCCATGTCAAATGACTTACTAGAAACTGTCCACTCCAAACCAAACAAACCGCCTTTCCTATCTGTTCTCAGAACATGAGACAAAACAACAAACCCACACCCACTCCCACAAAGGCACCTCTTCCCCCAAGTACGTCTGTGACTATGCGGAGTTCGTCTGACTTGTGGGCCATACTATGTTCCCCCGAAATGGCCTGTCTTCCTCAGATCTTGTTTCCTTGACCAACTCTGTGAAGATGTCAGGAAAAAGTGGTTAGCCACTACTGTTTTCTCAGGGAAGGTCCATCTTCAGAGCTCTCCTGGCATTTGGCCATCCTCACATCATTAGGTACCAAGAAAACTGACTCTGTCCTTGGTAAATCCAAACAAGTGAGCCCACTGGGACTGGGACTGGGGACTGCCTCTGGGTGCCTGGCTTCTTGGATACCAAGTTCAGAGAGTTCCATCACCAAGGAAATGAGGTATGTCACATTCTTTGGAACTGAATGAGGTCACTGCCTTGGCAACCACTTTGTCCTAAGAGTTGCTTCCAAGGGTAACTAAGATGGAGGTTGCCCCTACTTCCTGTGACACTTTCATAAGGTAGAATGTATATCACCATTGGCACCCGGGAACAGCTCCCCACTCAGCCCTGGTTTGTCCATCTTCTGTACAATAAGAAGAGAGAGAGGCAGTTTCAGACACATCCCTTCATCCTGACCAGGTTTCTTGCCATGGAAGATGACTTTTGCTCTCTCAGGTGCTTCATACCTGTCTACAACTTCTCCAGGTATCATTTGTGCATGGACATTTGAGGTTCTCATCAGGTTGAAAGTCCCCAACTTTCCTGTATTGTAAGAACCACTCTGTCTCTGCTCTTCTGTAAAATGATTGAGGGAACAGTGTATACTTGGGTTAAAAACAGGTTTGATTTGGATTACGAGTGATTCTGTGTGATGAATAATGGTATTGGGAACCTGCAATATTACAAGAATATAGAGGTGAAATATAAGTAGGAAAACAGAAATCTAGGTATGATTTGAATCCCAGAAGGGTTTTGCCCTTGATTGGGATACTTAGCTTT
This sequence comes from Callospermophilus lateralis, assembly GCF_048772815.1. Taxonomy (NCBI): domain Eukaryota; kingdom Metazoa; phylum Chordata; class Mammalia; order Rodentia; family Sciuridae; genus Callospermophilus; species Callospermophilus lateralis. The sequence goes on from NW_027513092.1 coordinate 53,478, forward strand.
GAATTATGTTCTGCAAAGATGCCTCAGATAATTCGATATACAATGGCATAGGACCTTGTACATTGGATGATTGAATTTAGAAGAGAACATCCAGTCAAAAAGGGATATTCAGTAGGATTAGGAAGAGAGTCGGTAGGTTTAGGAAGAAGAGTGAGTATAGGATTTGGACCAAAAGTTCTTTTAGCAATAGACTTTCGGTGTTGAGTGAATGTAAATGTCAGCACATATGAAGAGTCAGTCACTATGTTGAACTGGGGAAAATATGTAGAAAAGCAGATATCAATAGAAACATTACGAATCAGGCAAAGTATAAAGTGAGTGATAGAATTAGACATTTTCAACAGGGTTGAGTTTGAATATATAAATTAGGAAAAAACAAATATGTAGTCACCAATAGGATTGACAATTGACAGCATTAGGCAACCTGGACTTGGATGTTTTTAGAAATCCATGTTCACTTTCCATTTAGGCTTTGGTACAATCATAAGTGTGACCTTTCCATTTTTTGTCCAGAATATTACTGTGATAATGAGGTGACATGAGTATTTCTTTCACCATTTCTGGGAGCAATATATTGAAGATGTAAAATGAGAATCGGGGGTACAAAGAGGTGTACCCTGTTTCTAGGAACATAGAGAAAAAGCATGAATAGACCATACTGTGAATAAATAATATAAATTTTGAACTTTAAATAATGAATTGAACTGATATCTGAAAAATTAAAGGAAATCGTATATTGATATACAATCATTCATTTCCAACCAGGTATATATGTAATGGAAATATTTGTGTTTAGGTTTATCATGAAGAGTGTGTGAGTTTTGCTTCAAAATGATTATGGAAATTCAAAATAATGTGTTTGGAAAGAAGTCTCATGAAAAGACCAGTCAAGAAACCCTGACAATACATGTGTTCTGAAGCAAGAAGTGGTTAAAGTTGAAACAAATGCTTATTAATTTGTGAACTTGTTGATGAAATGTATATCCTGTGATGTGCAAAAACTGAAGAAACAATAATGTACCAGTGTCAAATACAAATGAATGACAAATTACATATCATGTCCCATAGGAGTCTACTTGCATTGATGTTAGACTGGGTCAGTTACTGTAGAATAATTAGGATTTGTATGCACCATTCACTGAAGTTAGTTTTCAGTACTAGGAAACAAATATGTATTTCAGGTGGATGAATATTTCTGATTATAATCTTGTGAAAAGTGGATTATAAATCCACATACATGAACATGAATGAATTTAGAGATTGTATATTAGACATATATATTTCATATTTTGAAAAATTTGGAGAGTATATCTATATCTATATCTATATCTGTATATACACACACACACACACAACACTCACAGACATTAAAAAGTACCAATATAAATGCCAATCGAAATTCATCAGTAAATATGTATCATCCACAAATGCAAAAATATTTATTTTACTGAACATGAGTTAATGTATAATGTTGTTCTACTAGGACTCTCTCCTATAGGTTGAATTTTCATTTCCAACAGCATTTAGGAGGAGTGAACTCTTCTCACAATTTGTATCTGCCAAGACAGCCATCTCACAAAAATGTACGTGTGATACCTGGTAGGATTCTATATATGCATATAAATATACATGTGTGAATAGGCTACAGAAAAGGGAAACAAGAATTCACATATTTGTTAAGTTTAAAAACACATGGAGAATATTTCAATTAAAATTTGACTAGATTTATAACTCCTACCTTATATAATGCAAATGTCAAGTCCAACTATACAACATGTCTCTGGAGAACCTTTGGATGTCCTGTTGTTTATCATGAGTATACTAGACAGTGCCTTGATTGACTGTGTTTCATGAAAATGATCTAGAACGGACATGCCAGTAAGTTGGTGCCTGCTGAGTAGTGTGCCTAGAGCAGTGGTGTGTATGTGTGTCATAATACATCTCTGATGTGGCCATATGGATTTGCCATTGGCTTCCAAATGGCTTGTGACAGACATGGTGAGGCCAGCAGACACTAATATGTAAGGGCGTCTTGTTATATGGAGAGGTTTCATGGCGATGTTAAGAATCAGGTTGCAATAGACAAGGGAAAAAGCTATGTGGGATAGAAGCCTTGTTGGTGCATTCTCCTGCAGACCCTGACCCACCACATGTGGCAGAACTCCATCCAGCACTGTGTCCCTTTTGAACTCCTTGTATTTCGTGAAGCAAATACCAAACTCCCAATGCAGGAGAAAGAAAAACCATGAAAAAGTGGAGGATGACCAAATGGCTTCACAGCCCAGATGGGGAGAGACTTAGCACGCACTGGTCACATTTTACTTAAAAGAGAGAATTCACCACTGCTGCCTCATGTTCATTAGAAAATAAGAAACCATGTCCTCCAGGTCACATAGAATCAGACCCAGCTTTGATGGTCTCACGACAAAGGAAGCTAAAGCTCCTGAAAACAACATATATTTCAAGTGCCCAACCTCAGAGGCAGTTTATCAAGAAGTCCTTTAGACCAGCAGAGCTCCATGTTTGTGGAGTTTTTAACCTGTCCCTTACTTATGGAAACTTCTCTACCACATCCAAGGTTGTGAACTCATGAGCATTTTCCATTCCAGTTATATATTCACAGATTTTATAACTCTTCTCCACTAATTGTGTCTTACTTGGGGCGAAGGTAATGTCAAGGCATTGTTCTGGATGAGAAAGGGAAAATATTTTGTGTAGCACATATTTGATAGACATTGGATTCTTTTTCCTATTTTCCATTCAAAATACTGAATCCCTGACACTAACACATACCCTACTAGACTCTGACTACTAATCCTAATATGATGGAGAAAAATAACCCAAATAGAACAGAAATACAAGCAGGTCAGAGGAGGCATGGTGTATTTTTGAACTTTTCTTTTGCATAATAAATGGTAGGTGTTATAAATCTAGTGAATTTTTATTTGGAATAGTTTTTCATGTGTTTTTAAAATTAACAAATATGTGAATCCCTGCCTCCCTTTCTCTGTAGCCTATACAGCACATGTATTTTTATATGTACATATAGAATCCTACCTGGTATCACACGTACATTTTTGTGAGGTTGCTGACTCGGCAGATATAAATTGTGTGAAGAGACTACCCCTCTTAAACGCTGTTGGAACTAAAAATTCAACCCATGGGTGAGCTTCCTAGTACAACAACATTATACATAATTCCATGTTCAGTAAAGTATATATTTTTGCATCAGTAGATGTTATATATTTCATTATAAATTTCATTTGGCATATATTGCTACTTTTTTATGTTTCTCTGTGTGTTTTTTTGGTATATATATATATATATATATATATATATATATATATATATATATTCTCCTGATTTGTCAAAACATGAAATATATGTGTCTTATATACACTCTCTACATTCATACATTCATTCATGTTCATGCATGAGGAAATATAATCAACTTTTCTCAAGATTATTATTGGAAATATTCATTCACCTGAAATACATATTTGTTTCCTTGTACTGACAACTCACTTCTGTGAATGGTGCATACAAATCCTAATAATTCTACAGTATCTGACCCAGTTTAACATCAATGCAAGTAGATTCCTATGGGACATGATGTGTATTTTGACGTTCATTTATATTCAACACTGCTACATTAATATTTCTGCAGTTTTTGCACATCATAGGATATATATTTCATCCACAAGTTCACAACTTTATAGGTATTTTTTCACTTTTAATCATTTCCTGCTTCAGAACACATGTATTCCTCCCGATTTCTTGACTGGTCTTTTCATGAGACTTCTCTGCAAACACATTTTTTTTTAATTTCATAATCAGTTTTGAAGCAAAACTCACACACTTTTCATGATAAACCATAAATCTAATATCATCATTAGAAGCATAACTGTTTGGAATGGATGATTGTATATCAATATTAGGTTTCCTGTATATTTTCAGAAATCAATTCAATCCATTATTTAAAGTTCGAACCAGTTATATTATTTATTCACAGTATGGTCTATTCATGCATTATCTCTATATTCATAGGCACAAGGTACACTTATTTGTACCCCCAATTAATTCATACGTCTTCAAAATATTGCTTTCCTACATATTTTACGCAGTTCATCATTGTGACTGACTCTTCACATGTGCTGACATTTACATTCACTCTCTACCTGAAACCCTATTGCTAAAGAACTTTTGGACCAAATCCTATACTCACTCTTTTATCTATTTTCCTAATCCTACCGAATATCCCTTTTTGACTGGATGTTCTCTTCCACATTCAATCATCCAAATTAGAAGGTCCTATGCCATAGTATATTGATTTAACTGAGACAACTGTGCAGGACATAAATCAATGCTAAGTATCCCAATCAAGGGCCCAATGCCCTTCTGGGCTTCAAAACTTACCTAGATTTCTGTTTTCATACTTATATTTCACCTATATATTCTTATAAATATCGCAGGTTCCTAATACAAATATTCATTCCAGAGAATGATTCCTAACCCAAATTGAACATGTTATTAACCCTAACCATACACTTTTCCCTCAATCTAATTTTACAGAAGAGCAGGGACAGAGTTGGTCTTACAATACTTGAATATAGGCGATCTTCCAGCTGCTGAAAACCTAAAAGGTCCATGCTGAAATGATCCTTGGAGAAGATGTAGGCAGCTATGAAGGACATGAGAGAGCAAAAGTCATCTTCCATGGCAAACAACCTGGTCAGGTTGATGGGATGTGTCTGAATTAGCCTCTCTCTTCCTAATGTAGAGAAGATGGACCAAACCATGGCTGTGTGGAGAGCTGTTCCCCGGTGCCTATGGTTGATATACCATTCTAACATATGAATGAGTCACAGCAAGTAGAGGCAGCCTCCATCTTTTGGGAACCATGTAAGCAACTGTTAAAACAAAGTGGTTTCCAAGGCAGTGACTTCATTCAGATCTTGAAGAAAGTGAAATCACCTTACAGTTTTGGTAATGAAAGTCTGTGATCTTGGGATCCAGGAAACCAGGCACACAGAGTCAAACCCACTCCATGTCCCAGTGGGCTCACTTGTTTGGATTTAACAAGACAGAGTCACTCTTTCTTTGTACCTATTGATGTGAGGACAGCCAAATGCCTGGAAACTATGAAGACTGGCCTTTCCAGAGAAAGCAGGTAGTTTCTCACCACGGGCTCCTGAAAACTTCACAGAGTTGGCAAAAGAGACCAGATTGGAGTCAGGACACGCCATTTTTGGGGAACATAGTATGGCCCACAAGTCAGAGGACACTCCGGATAGTCACAGACCTACTTGGGGAAAGGAGGTGACTTTTTGGGTGTGAGTGTGAGTTTGTGGTTTTGTCTCATGTTCTAAGAATAGTTAGAAAAGCTGGTTTGTTTGTTTTGGAGTGGACTGTGTCTAGTAAGTCCTTTGACAAGGTGAGTGTTTCTGTGTCTATATATCATACTGTGTCCGTGATTGTAGACATTAGAAAAGAGAATGCATCAATGGATGTGTCCTGTCTACGAGAAAGCTTCAAAGCATTCATCCTGTGCAATTTATGAATGGACTGCAGGTTGCCGTATGGATGGGCAACTCCTGCCATCTTTCTAAATTCCTGTTTTCTTCCTGAATTCTGGACACTCTCCAGAATACGCTCATGATTTTGTGTCCAAGATATGTACCACCTCCATCTCTGTGACATGGCCATGTACTGGATACCTGATGGGAATGGCGAGTATCTCAGAAAACTCAGATATCAGTATGCCCAAGAAAGTCTCAATGGAGAAACCCTGCTTTGGGCCTTTTGCTTACCTATTCTGTAGCCCTGAATGTCAGGAAGGTCTTTGCCTCAGGCCACACTTTGTGAAGCCTGCAGAAAATAGTTTTCAAATGGAAAAGAATGGTCATTACCTGTGCCTCTTTGCTTAATTGCTTTGGAAATGGATGTTTCTGAATCAGCCTCTCAGCCGTATGTGAGGCTGTGGCTTAGATTCACAGCACATGATGGGTCTAAAGAAAAATCCCATGTGTGCATCCCAAACCAAAATGGACAACAGAGCTGTCAGAGTGGTTCTTACAATACAGGAAAGTTGGGGACCTTCCACCTGATGAGAACCTCAAATGTCCATGCACAAATGATACCTGGAGAAGTTGTAGGCAGGTATGAAGCACCTGAGAGAGCAATAGTCATCTTCCATGGCAAACAACCTGGTCAGGATGAAGGGATGTGTCTGAATCTGAATCTCTCTCTTCTTATTGTAGAGAAGATGGACCAAACCAGGCCTGAGTGGAGAGCTGTTCCCGGGTGCCAATGGTGATATACATTCTACCTTATGAAAATGTCACAGGAAGTAGGGGCAACCTCCATCTTATGTTACCCTTGGAAGCAACTCTTAGGACAAAGTGGTTGCCAAGGCAGTGACCTCATTCAGTTCCAAAGAATGTGACATACCTCATTTCCTTGGTGATGGAACTCTCTGAACTTGGTATCCAAGAAGCCAGGCACCCAGAGGCAGTCCCAGTCCCAGTCCCAGTGGGCTCACTTGTTTGGATTTACCAAGGACAGAGTCAGTTTTCTTGGTACCTAATGATGTGAGGTTGGCCAAATGCCAGGAGAGCTCTGAAGATGGACCTTTCCTGAGAAAACAGGTAGTGGCTAACCACTTTTTCCTGACATCTTCACAGAGTTGGTCAAGGAAAGAAGGTCTGAGAGAAGACAGGCCATTTCGGGGGAACATAGTATGGCCCACCAGTCAGAGGACACTCCGGATAGTCACAGACCTACTTGGGGGAAGGAGGTGCCTTTGTGGGAGTGGGTGTGGGTTTGTTGTTTTGTCTCATGTTCTGAGAATAGATAGGAAAGGCGGTTTGTTTTTTTTGGAGTGGACAGTTTCTAGTAAGTCATTTGACACGGCGAGTGTTTCTCTTTCTGTGTATCCCACTGTGTCTGTTGTTGTAGACATTAGAAAAGAGAATGCATTAATGGATGTGTCCTGTCTAGTATAAATCTTCCCATAATTCATCCTGCCTAATATATGAATGGACTGCAGCTTGTCTTATCGATGTGCAACACCTGCTATCTTTCTAAGTTGTTGTTTTCTTCCTGAATTCTGGCCACTCTCCAGAATAGGCTCATGGATTTGTGTCCAAAATATGTACCACCGCCAAGCTCTGTGACATGGCCATGTACTGGATAGCTGAAGAGAATGGCGAGCATCTCAGAAAACTCAGATATCAGTGTGACCAGAAAAATCTCAGTGCAGAAACCCTGCTTTGGGCCTTTTGCTTACTTATTGTTGTGTTACACTGAATGTCAGGAAGGTCTTTGCATGAGGCCACCCCTTTGTGAAGCCTGAAGAAAACAGTTTTCAAATGGAAATGAATGGGCCTCACCTGTGGCTCTTTGCTTAATTGCTTTGGAAAGAGATGTGTCTTATCAGCCTTTGGACCTGTGTGTGGCTGTGACTTAGATTCTCAGCACCTGATGGATCTTAAGAATGATCCCATGTGAGCTTCCAAAACCAAAATGGCAAAAAATATCATTCATTGTGGATGAAGTCTCTTGCCTTCCTCTGTTAAGGTTCCTGCACTCCATCAAATGAGAATAGGGATTCTTTGGGTCAAATGAGTTCTTCGAAGCCCTGCAGAGGTGCTTGTGTTTTCACATGACTCTAAATCACCTAAAGAATTGATACTTAAAGTCAGTAGGCCTGAAATTGGAGAAACAAAGAAGTATTAAAGGCAGGCTTATTTGTTCACTCCTGGTTCACAGAAACGGTGTCCAGGCTACCCTGACTTTAGGCAAATGAGGGGCAAACAAGCTGATTTTGGACACTGTCTTGGGCTGCGCCCCTCATGGAAACCTCCAGCCAGAGGTTAAGATGATTGACTATATGGAATAAGATGAGGGCCATGTGGGAGTGTTTTGGTTTTGATTTTGGTCATTTGTGTGGCATTGGAAAAAATGACCGGGTACACGTGGGGTTGAACTCTGGTGTGATTCCTATTAGAGACTGGGTTTTGGAACTGAACTCAGAGAAGCATTGCCATGAATTTTGTTGGGATTTTAAGAGGCCACGCATGAAAGTCGCTCTTGGAAACTGAGACCTAGTCCCCGGGTGGATTTCAACAGAGGACTGGAAATCTCAGCAAGGATATCAGATGATTTTATTCTTAAAGAAATGGCAGCCATAGTTGAGAGTCAAAACACACATGGACCTCACATTGTAGACCTCAATGGGCCTGGCCTAATGTGACCGTTTGTCCACTCTTTGGGAAGCCGTGCCTGTGAGAGTTCTCCAGAGATTTCATTGAAATGAGCTTCCTCACCATTTAATGTTTGCTGAATGAACTGAAATCCACAGTGCCTCCAACTTCATGATTGAAAAATGGCTAGATAAATACCATGAAATTTTTGAAATTCCTATGACCAGGTGGCACTGGAGAAACATTGGATGTCCTGTTGCTGATCATGATTATACCAGACAGTGCCTTGATTTACTGAGTTTCATGAAAATGGTGTAGAACAGAGATGCCAGTAAGTTGGAGCCTGCTGAGTAGTGGGTCTAGAGCAGTGATGGGGAGGTGTTTGATAAAACATCCGTGGTAGGGCCATGTGGATATACCATTGGATTCCAAATGGCTTGTAACTGACATGGTGCAGCCAGCAGACCCTTATATGTAAAGGCATATTGTTACATGGAGAGTTTTCAGAGGAAAATTAAGAATCAGGTTGATATGGACAAGGGGGCAATGGGGCAAGCTGTGAGAGATAGGAGCCTAGTTGGTGCATTCTCTTGCAGACCCTGACCCACAACACGTGACAGAACTCCCTCCAGCACTGTGTCCCAGTTTAGCTCCTAGTATTTCGTGAAACAAATACCAAACTCACAGTGCAGCAGCAAAAACACCACAAAAAGTGGAAGAGGACCAAATGGCTTCACAGTCCACACGGGGAGACACATAGTCCCCAGTGGCCTCAGTTTACCTACAAAGAGAAGATTCAGCACTGCTTCATCTATTTCATTGGAAATAAGAAACCATGTCCTCCAGGTCACATAGATGCAGACCCAGCTTTGATGGTCTCAGTACAAAGGAAGCCAAATCTCCTGAAAACAACATATTTCAAGTGCAAAACTCAGTGGCAGTTTCTCAAAAAGTTTTTAGGCCAGCAGAGCTCCATGTTTGTGGAGTGTTTACCCTGTCCCTTAGTTTTGGAAACTGCTCTACCACCTCCAAGGTTGTGAACTCCTGAGCATTTTCCATTCCAGATATGTATTCACTGATTTTGTAACTCTTCTCCTCTAATTGTGTCTTACTTGGGGTGAAGGTAATGTCAAGGCATTGTTCTGGATGAGAGCGCGAGTATATTTGTGCAGCATATATTTACATACACATTGGATTCATTTTCCAATTTTCCATTCGAAATACTGAATCCCTGACACTAACCCATACCTAGTAGACTCAGACTATTCATCCTAATATAATGGAGAAAATTAACCCAACACAATAGAAATACAAGCACTTCAGAGGAGACATGTTGTATTGTTGGACTTGACATTTGCATTATATAAGGTAGGAGTTATAAATCTAGTCAAATTTTAATTGAAATATTCTCCATGTGTTTTTAAACTTAACAAATATGTGAATTCTTGTTTCCCTTTTCTGTAGCCTATTCACACATGTATATTTATATGCATATATAGAATCCTACCAGGTATCACACGTACATTTTTGTGAGGTGGCTGTCTTGGCAGATACAAATTGTGAGAAGAGTTCACTCCTCCTAAATGCTGTTGGAAATGAAAATTCAACCTATAGGAGAGCGTCCTAGTAGAACAACATTATACATTAACTCATGTTCAGTAAAATAAATATTTTTGCATTTGCGGATGATATATATTTACTGATGAATTCGATTGGCATTTATATTGGTACTTTTTAATGCCTGTGAGTGTTGTGTGTGTGTGTTTGTGTGTGTGTGTGTGTGTGTGTGTGTATATATAGATATAGATATAGATATAGATATAGATATACTCTCCAAATTTTTCAGAATATGAAATATATGTGTCTAATATACACTCTCTAAATTCATTTAGGTTCATGTATGTGGATTTATAATCAACTTTTCACAAGATTATAATCAGAAATATTCATCCACCTGAAATACATATTTGTTTCCTAGTACTGAAAACTAACTTCAGTGAATGGTGCATACAAATCCTAATTATTCTACAGTAACTGACCCAGTCTAACATCAATGCAAGTAGACTCCTATGGGACATGATATGTAATTTGTCATTCATTTGTATTCGACACTGGTACATTATTATTTCTTCAGTTTTTGAACATCATAAGATATACGTTTGCCAAGGCAGTGACCTCATTCAGTTCCAAAGAATGTGACATACCTCATTTCCTTGGTGATGGAACTCTCTGAACTTTGTATCCAAGGAGCCAGGCACCCAGAGGCAGTCCCAGTCCCAGTCCCAGTGGGCTCACTTGTTTGGATTTACCAAAGATAGAGTCAGTCATTCTTGGTACCTACTTAAGTGAGGATTACCAAATGCCTGGAGAGCTCTGAATAGGGAGCTTTCCTGAGAAAGCAGGTAGTGGCTCTCCACTTTTTCCTTAAAACTTTACAGAGTTGGCCAAGGAAAACAGATCTGAGAGAGGACAGGCCATTTCGGAAGAACAGAGTATGGCCACCAGTCAGAGGACACTCTGGTTAGTCATACAGCTATGGGGAAGGAGGTGCATTTTGGGGAGTGGGTGTGGGTTTGTGGTTTGTCTCATGTTCTGAAAATAGGTAGGAATGGCGGTTTGTTTGTTTTGGAGTGAACTGTTTCCGGTAAGTCGTTTGCAGAGGTGAGTGTTTCCATGTCTGTGTATCCCACTGTGCCTGTGGTAGTAGACATGAGAAAAGAGAATGCAGCAATGGATGTGTCATGTCTAGTATAAAGCTTCCCAGCATTCATCCTGCCCAATTTATGAATGGAGTGTGGCTTGCCTTATGCACGGGCAACACCTAATACCTTCCTAAGTCCCTGTTTTCTTCCTGAATTCTGGCCACTCTCTAGAATAGGCTCATGGTTATGTGTCCAAGATATGTACCAAATCCAAGGTCTTTGACATGGCCATGTACTGGATACCTGAATGGAATGGCCCGCATCTCAGAAAACTCAGATATCAGTGTGACCAGGAAAGTCTCAGTGGAGATACCCTGCTTTGGGCCTTTTGCTTACCTATTGTTCTGTTGCCCTGAATATCAGGAAGGTCTTTGTCTCATGCAACCCCTTTGTTAAGCCTGAAGAAAACAGTTTTCAAATGGAAATGAATGAGCATCACCTCTGGCTCTTTGCTTAATTTCATTGGAAAAGGATGTGTCTGATTCAGGCCCTTTGCCCTGTTTTAGGCTGTGACTTAGATTCTCAGCACCTGATGGATGTAAAGAAAGATCCCATATGTGAATCTAAACCAAAATGGAAAAACATTCAATCAATGTGCATGAATTATATTGCCTTCCTTTGTTAGGTTTCTGAAATCCATCATGTCAGAATAGGGATCCTTTGGGTGAAATGAGTTCTTCAAATCTCTGCAGAGGTGCTTGGCTTTTCTCATGACTCCAATTCACAAAAAGAATCTAGACCCCACAGTCAGAGAGCCTCAAATTGGAGAAGCGAAGCAGTATTAAGGGCAGGCCTATTTGATCACTCCTGGTTCACAGGAAGGGTGTCCAAGCCACCCTGTCATTCGGCAAATGAGGGGCAAGGGAGCTTATTTTGGACACTGTCTTGGGATGTGCCTCTCATGAAAACCTCCATCCAGATGTTTTGATGAGTATCTTTATGGTAGAAGATGAGGGCCATGTAGGAGTGTTTTGGTTATAATTGTGGTCATTTGTGTGGCAGTTGGAAGAGATGACTGGGTCCACCTGGGCATGAATTCTGCTGTGATTCCCCTTAGAGACTGAGTTCTAGAACTGACCTCAGAGAAGTATTGACATGAATTGTTTTGGGATTTTAGGAGGCCAGGAATGAGAGTTGCCATTGGAACCTGGGATCAAGGCCCAGAGTGGCTTTCCACAGAACACTGGGAATCACAGCCAGGATATTACATGATTTTATTCTGAAAGACTTGGCAGGCACAATTGAGATTCAAAACACACTTGGACCTCGCTTTGTAGACCTCAATGGGCCTGGCTTCATGTGACTTTTTGGCCACTCTTTGGGTAGACTTGCCTGTGAGAGTGCTCCAGAGATTTCCCTGAAATTAGCTTCCTCACCATTTAATGGTTCCTGAATGAATTGAAACCAACATTGCCTCCAAATGCATCTGTGAAAAAATGCTAGATAATTACCATGAAATTTTAGAAATTCCGATGACCAGCTGGCACTGGAGGACCTTTGATGTCCTGTTGATGATCATGAGTATACCAGACAGGGCCTTGATTGACTGGGTTTCATGAAAATGGTGTAGAACAGAGATGCCAGTAAGTTGGGGCCTGGTAAGTAGTGGGCCTAGAGCTGTGTTATGCAAATGTGTAATAAAACATCTGTGGTGGGGCCATGTGGATCTTCCATTGGCTTCCAAATGGCTGTGACTGACATGGTGCAACCATCACACCCATATATGTAAAGGCATATTTTTATATGGAGAGGTTTCAGAGCAATGTTCAGTATCATGTTGCTATTGTCAAGGGGGCAAGCTACTTGAGATAGAACCCTGGTTGGTGCATTCTCCTAGAGACCCTGCCAACCACACCTGACAGAACTCCCTTCAGCACTGTGTCCCATTTGAACTCGTTGTATTTCATGAAGCAAATACCAAACTCCCAGTGCAGCAACAAGAAACACCACGAAAATTGGAGGATGACCATTGGTTTCACAGTCCACACGGGAAGACACTTAGCCCTCAGTGGCCAAAGTTTACCTACAAAAAGAGAATTCATCACTGCTGCCTCATTTTTATTTGAAAATAAGTAACCATTTCCTCCAGGTCACATAGATGCAGATCCAGCTTTGATGGTTTCACTACAAACAAAGCTAAAGCTCCTGACAACAACATATATTTCAAGTGCCCAACCTCAGAGGCAGATTCTCAAAAAGTCTTTTGGCCAGCAGAGCTCCATGTTTGTGGAGTGTTTACCCTGTCTCTTACTTTTGGAAACTCCTCTACCACCTCCAAAGATGTGAAATCTGGAGCATTTTCCATTCTAGATATGTATTCACAGATTTTCTAACTCTTCTCCTCTAATTGTGTGTTACTTGGGGCGAAGGTAATGTCAAGGCATTGTTCTGGAGGAGAGTGGGAAGATTTTTCCGTAGCATATATTTGCATACACATTGGATTCAGTGTCCTATTTTCAATTCAAAATACTGAATACCTGACTCTAACCCATACCCTACCAGACTCTGACTACTAATCCTAATATGATGGAGAAAAATAACCCATAAAGAATAGAAATACAAGCAGTTCAGAGTAGGCATGGTGTATAGATGGACTTGCCTTTTGCATGATACAGAGTTGGAGTTATAAATCTAGTCAATTGTTTGTTGAAATAGTTTTCCTTGTATTTTTAAGGTTAACAAATATGTGAATTCCTGTCTCCCTTTCTCTGTATTCTTATATGCACATATAGATTCCTATCTGGTACCACACGTACATTCTTGTGAGGTGGCTGACTTGGCAGATACAAATTGTTAGAAGAGATCACTCCTACTAAACCCTGTTGGAACTGAATATTCAACCTATGGGTGAGCTTGCTAGTTGAACAGCATTATACATAAATCCATGTTCAGTAAAATGAATATTTTTAGATCTGTGGATGGTATATATTTTATAATGAATTTTGATTGACATATATATTGCTACTTTTTTGTCTGTGTGTTTGTTTTATGTATATGTATATATATATGTATATATATGTATATATATATATATATATATATATATATATATATATATATATATACACTCTCCAGATTTTTCAAAATATGAAATATATGTGTCTTATATTCACTCCCTAAATTCATTCATGTTCATGTATGTGGATTTATACTCAACTATTCACAAGATTATTCTCAAAATATTCATCCACCTGAAATTTGCCCAATGCTCTCAAATGTCAATCCTATTTGTGACTACATATTTGTTTCTTCCTAAGATTATATATTTAAACTCAACCCTGTTCAAAATGTCTAATCCTATCACACACTTTATACTTTGCCTGATTTTGTAATGTCTCTATTGATATATGCTTTCCTACATATTTTCTCCACTTCATCATTGTGACTGACTCTTCACTTGTGCTGACATTTACATTCACTCTCTAATCGAAATCCTATTGCTAAGAAAATTTTGTTCCAAATCTTATACTCACCCTTCTTCCTAAACTTACTGACTATCTTCCTAATGCTACAGACTATCCCTTTTTGACTGGATGTTCTCTTCTACATTCAATCATCCAAGTAAACGTGGTGCGAGCTTCAGAGGAGGAGACTACCAACAGGCTATCTCATGCAACATCAAAGGGTTTATTGGGTGTCCAGAATGCTGGGGTTCAGAGCTCACCTGAATAGAGCAGATAGCCCTGAGAATAGCTGAAGTAGAGCTTATATACTTTCCCTGGAGAGAGAAGGGAGGGAATTGTATTGATGGGTCAGGGCGAGTGGGCGGTTTGCATGCAACTGGGAGAGGGAGTACATTCTGCAATTTGGCAGCTGGGGATAGAACATTCTGGGAACAAGTTTTGCAAACATTTCTCAAGATTTTAACAGTGTTCTGTTAAGCATACAGAAAAAAAAGATGTGACAAGTACCTATTTTATTAATATTTCATTCCCCACTTCTTCTTCTGGCTAATTTTAATCATAAAAATGATCATTGGAGGGTGTCACATTCAATGTCTGCTAGTGGGGTATTACCATAAGTTTAACTTCTCCAATTTGAGCCTGGAGAAAAGACATTACACGGTTGAGCAAACAGGGTTTAATAGTTAGCAATAATATGAGGATTATTATTGGACCGGCCAGGGTTGATAAAAACGTAGTTAACCAGGGGGACTGTGTGAACCAAGACTCAAGCCACCCTTTTGGGCCCTCTCTCACTTGTTGATGCTCTTCAAGGTGTCTTTTAAATTTACTCATAGATTTTATTACGACTCCAGTATAGTCAGCATAAAAACAACATTCTTCCCTCAATGCAGCACAAAGGCCCCCTTCTCTAATGAAGAGGAGGTCCAACCCTCAACTGTTCTGTAAAACAACTTCAGAGAGAGAGGTTAAAGTTTCATGCAAAGCCCTGAAGGAGGTTTCTAATATCTTACTTTTGCTCTATTGCTGCTTCTAATTGGGTCATCTTTTGTGTCCCATGGACAATGCCACTGGTTCCTCTGCCCACTCGTGCAGCAACTCCTATTCCTAATAGGATGGCTAAAGTGAGGGATATATGTTCCCAGTGGAACCAGTTGTATGCCCCCCCCTATTTGATCCTCAAATGAACCTGCGTCATGATAGAGCACTCTGGGAAACATCTGCACCATTACACAATTTATCACATATCTTGATCATTTCATGAAAACATAAACGATGTTTAAGTATATAGAATTATGCTGTTGTAGGCACTGACAAAGCAAGGCACCTAAGATAGCACTCAAGAGAGGGAAACAGTCCTATTTGGTTGCAACCGGATTCAGAGGGCATTGCTTATGTTGTAATCAATTAATCCCCTGAAACTCGAGTTTAGGTAGTTTCAGAAATTTGTACCCAACATATAAGGGATGGGGCTCAGAAGTTCACAGTCTTCAGAAGTTTAAAAAAGCAGTATTTGTTTCTGTTTTTCCTTCTGTTCTGGGCAAGTTAACTTTTCAAGGACACCTGGGAGGAGGAGAGCTTTTTCTTCCCTTTCTTATTTTCCCCCTGCCAGCTGTTACCATGGAGCCCGGTTGGTAATTTCTTTATCTTAGAAATGTAGCCATCTCTGTGAAGCCCCAGCTGAAGGCCAGAGGACTTGTTCACATATTTTGTGAAAAACTAGTTAGGGGTTGTCTAGCTTAGAAGTACTGAGATTTTTAGCCAGTGGCCAAGTAGAACAGGGCAATACGAAAGAGAAAGTTTATCTACATTAAAGTCTTTATTGGGACTGTTTGGCTTAAAGTTCAAAACTCAGCCATGGTGAAGACTTCTGAAGAAGGTCATTTAAGACTTTTCTGTGGGCCTGGTACAGAGGGGGAAAGACGGGGAAGGTGGGGCTGAGAGCACCTCCAAGGATCTGAGAATGAGGGAAAAGAGAGATGTCAAAGAATAATGCGAAAGGGTATTGGGAATTTCCTAGCAGCAAACTTGAGCAGTAGATCAGGTAGAGCAGAGTGAAAGACGGGAGTGAGGATCCCAAAATCCTGTGAGGGACTTTAAATTTTAGTAACCTGTTTTCAGTGATGACAAAGCAACTTTAAAGGCCAATTATATTACATGTTGGATAAGGGTCTCAGGGCTCTCCTCAGCTCGTTTGAGCATTGGGTTAGCTGGTAAGAGGACCTGGTGGGACCCGGTGAGGGCACTGACAGGAGATGAGAGGAATGAGTCGGTGGAGCGGTACCTATGTACCTGCTACCTCAGCAAGGGGGCGATGGTCTGAGAACTGGTGGAGCTTTGGGTTTCTGATCTAGTTATTGGAGGGGAGAAATCAAGTTGCTGAGATGGGAGTGACATCAGAGGGTCTGGAGCAGAAGGCTGAGGATAATGATCTATTGGAGAAGCATAGTTCAGGATGTGAGTGAGGGAGGGAAAAGGCTTCCACATAGGGGAATTTCCTTTCACTCTATTGAGCACTTGCAGAAGTTAAAAAGGTCACGCAAAATTTGAAGATCTAGAGACCCCTCTGGGTGCCATTGTTTTTGGTTGTCTAATTGGTAATGTGGCTAATGCTGTGTACTGAATTTGATGAAGAATTGGGGTTCCATCAGGCAGCCCCTGTATGCACACATTCCCATGACATACAGAAAAAGTCGGCTTTTCCCCCACACAGCCATTACTCTTTGTGGCTTTGATAGTCTGCCAGGCAAACTTAGTAATCTAGACTAGCCAACCTGCATCTGGCTCGCGTGTCCCTACATCCATAATGTTTGTTTCCATTATCTATGGTACAGAAGGGATTTAATGGTATTTTAGTGGGATCCTCTTCATCAGGGATATCACAATAGGAAATACCTATAGCCAGCTAACAAATGTCTGGGTGGAGAGATGGCCACCAGGTCCCTAAGGGGGCTGTATGCGAGATAGACCATACTTCTTTTCCAGTAGGATTTGTGATCAGCCATCACTGCTTAATGGGCTGATGAGGGTAGGACTACTTGTAGCCAAGGGGAGAGTATATAACCTTATTCACATTGCGAATACACAATTTGAAACTGTTACCAGTCTTTTTCAGTTTCCAGAAAGATTCTGTACAGGCAGCAGGCTTGAGATGAGAGGTATGGATCCAGGAAGTGATTCTTTTTACGTTTACCACTGTAGGTGTTATAATAGCACCTGGTATGGTCCTTTTCAGCGGGGTACCAGGGATGACACCTGATATCATCTTACATAGATGAAATCTCTTACTTGATATGGATGTGGAATCCCCTGGTTCCCAGTTGGGTAGGCAGTGGCCAGCTGTTTTCACAGGTATTACTGAGTTCTTTCAAGATCTTTAAGTCTGTCAAGCAAGGGGGTGTGGAAAGGATCTTTAGGTCTTACAGTTGGGCTTAGGTCCCCTACTGGAGGAGGGCCACCATAAAGAATTTCACATGTGGTAAGGTTACTCAAAGAAACAAAGGGATTTTTTCTTGCATGAAACATTACATAAGGCAGGAGCATAGTCCAATCTTACGCTGGTCTCTAAGCTTAATTTCGTTAAGGTCTCTTTAATGGTTCTATTCATTCTTTCTACTTGTCTTGAACTCTGTGGTCTATAAGCACAATTTAACTTCCAATTAATCCCCAGGTTCCTGGCTAACCCCTGACTTACCTGGGTCATGAACATCGGTCCATTGTCAGATCCTATTACCGGCTTAGCTTCCTCCAATGGTAGAGAGGCTTAGTCAGCAGCAGCAGAATCACTTAGAGTGTGTTGTGTGTTAGGGGACGAGGGCAGGGGATAAGGAGGGGGAGAAGAGTCCAGTAGAGTCAAATCTGTGACTCAGGGAGAACAGAGGGTGGAGGAGGAGGAGGTTGAGAGCGTTTGAGAGATCATGGGGGAAGGAGTAGGAGCAGAGGTAGGGGCAAGGAAAGGCTTCACCCATGGAGGAGGAGATTTGCAGAGGTCCTGCCAAGTTAAGATATATGGCTGTTGATCCGGATGGCTATGTGGCGCTGGCTGAAAGACAATACCTCTCACTTTTTAAATTAGTGGGAAGTAGAAAGATCCTTCTAGGGGCCATACGACTCCAAAGATGGGCCATTCTGAAGCACAGAGATTCTGCCAGGTCCAGCGTTTTACTAAAAAAAGAAAGATTCTGAGCCCTTAAGCGGACTTTGGTCCAGTGATCAAGGGTCAGGGACAGAGGCATTGACGTGCTCTGTTCCATAATGAAAGTTCCACAAACAGTAAAAGCAAGGACACACGACACAGATAAGACAAGACCATAAAGACAGGCAATGAACGTCCAACACTGAGACCAGGAATGAGTAGCCGGCAAAACCCAATGGTATGGCAATAACGAATCTAAAAGAAAATATCACTGAGTCGAGAAGACTATTGTTCCTTGATTTCCCGAGTTCTCTGCGGGGTCCTCCAGAGAGGTGCCCTTTGTCTCTGTGACACGTCTCTCAGCCACCGTCGGAGAGAGCCCAGGCTCTTCATCGCCAGCAATTTTGCCAAGCCCTAACAAGAAACCTGAAACCGGAAAGAGGCGCCTTACTTGCTCCGAGAGGAGCCCGTTGGGTCTCTCGTCGGCCACTGCTGGAACTCGG
This sequence comes from Callospermophilus lateralis, assembly GCF_048772815.1. Taxonomy (NCBI): domain Eukaryota; kingdom Metazoa; phylum Chordata; class Mammalia; order Rodentia; family Sciuridae; genus Callospermophilus; species Callospermophilus lateralis. The sequence goes on from NW_027513092.1 coordinate 72,426, forward strand.
TGGAACCTCAATATGTAAATGTCAGGCGAGTGTCAGAGGAAGATACTACCAAGAGACTGTCTCATGCAACAGCAAAGGGTTTATTTGTGGTCCAGCATGCTGGAGCTCAGAGCTAAATTAAATAGAGCAGAGACCTCTGAGAACAGCTTAAGCAGAGCTTATATACTTTCCTTGGAGAGGGAAGAGAGGGAAGTTCAGTGATGGGTAAGGGCGAGTGGGCGGTTTGCATGACACCGAGTGAGGGAGTACATTCTGCAGTTCGGCTGTTGGGAACAGTACATTCTAGAACAAGATTAGCAAACATTTCTCAAGATTTCAACAGTGTTTTGTTAAGCATACAGAAAAACAGGAAGTGACAAGTACCTATTTTATTAATTTTATTAACCTTTCACTACCGACTATGCCTTTTTGACTTGATGTTCCTTCTACATTAATTCATGCAACGTACAAGGTGCTATGCCATTGTATATCGATTTATCTGAGACAACTCTGCAGAACGAAATTCAACACCACGTATCCCTATCAAGGGCCCAATGCCCTTCTGGGATTCAAATCAGACTTAGATTTCTTTTTTCATACATATATTTCACCTATATATTCTTCTACACATAGCAAGTTCCCAATACGATCATTCATCCAGCAAAATGATTTCTAACCCAAATCAAGCATGTTTTTAACCATAACCGGACACTGTTCCCTCAATCTAACTTTACAGAAGAGCAGGGAAGGAGTTGATATTACAATACAGAAATGTAGAAAAACTTCCACCTGCTGAGAACCTCAAAGGTCCATGCAGAAATGATCCCTGGAGAAGATGTAGGAAGCAATAAAGGACCTGAGAGACCAAAAGTCATCTTCCATGGCAAACAACCCGGTCAGGATAAAAGTTTGTGTCTGAATCAGATTTTTTTTTAATGTAGAGATCATGGACCAAACCAGGCCTGTGTGGAGATCTATTCCTGGGTGCCTTTGGTTGATATACCATTCTAACTTGTGAAAATGTCACAGGAAGTAGGGGAAGCCTCAATCTCTTGGGACCCTTGGAAGCAACAGTTAGGACAAAGTGGCTGCCAAGACAGTGCCCTCATTCAGTTCAGGAAGGAAGTGACCTCACCTCACTTTCTTGGTGATGGAACTCTCTGAACGTGGGATCCAGGAAGCCAGGCACACAGAGCCAGTCCCAGTCCCAGTCCCAGTGGTCTCACTTGTTTGGATTTACCAAGGACAGGGTCAGTATTTTTTGGTACCTACAGATGTGAGGAAGGCCAAATGCCAGGAAAGCTAGGATGCAGGGCTTTTCATGAGAAAGAAGGTAGTAGCTCACCGTTGGCTCCTAAGAAGTTCACAGAGTTGGCCAAGGAGACAAGATCTGAGACAGGAAAGGCCATTTTGGGGGAACATATTATGGCCCACAAGTCAGAGGACACTCTGGATATTCACAGACCTACTTAGGGGAAGGAGGTGCCTTTGTGGGTGTGGTTGTGGGTTTGTGGTTTTGTCTCATTTTCTGAGAATAGGTAGGACAGTCGGTTTGTTTCCTTTGAAGTGGACTGTTTCTAGTAAGTCTTTTCACAGGGCGAGTGTTTCTATGTCTGTGTATTCCACTGTTTCCGTGGTTGTAGACATTAGAAAAGAGAATTCATCAATGGATGTGTCGTGTCTAGTAGAAAGCTTCTCAGCATTCATATTGCCCCGTTTATGAATGGACTGTAGCTTGCCTTATCGATGAGCAACACCTGCGACCATCCTAAGTTTCTATTTTCATCCTGAATTCCGGCCAATCTCAAGAATAGGCCCATGGTTTTGTGTCCAAGATATGTACCACCTCCAAGCTCTGTGACATGGCCATGTACTGGATAGCTGTAGGTGATGGCGAGCATCTCAGAAAACTCAGATATCAGTGTGACCAGGAAAGTCTCAGAGGAGAAATCCTGCTTTGGGCCTTTTGCTTACCTATTGTTCTGTTGCCCTGAATGTCAGGAAGGTCTTTGCCTCAGGCCACCCCTTTGTGAAGCCTGAAGAAAACAGTTTTCAAATGGAAATGAATGGGCATACCTGTGGCACTTTCCTTAATTGCTTTGGAAAGGGATGTGTCTGAATCAGGCCCTTTGCCCTGTGTGTGGCTGTGGCTTAGATTCTCAGCACCTGATGGATCTAAAGAAAGTTACCATGTGTGCATCCAAAAGAAAATTCGCCAAAAGAACAATTATTGGGATGAAGTCTCTCGACTTCCTCTGTAAGGTTCCTGACTCCATCAAGTGAGAATGGGATCCTTTGGGTCAAAAGAGTTCTACAAAACCTGCAGAGGCTAGCCCATTGTGCTTGGGTTTTCTCATGACTAAAATTCACATAAAGAATCTAAACCCCACAGACAGTAGTCCTCAAATTGGAGCGGTATTAATGGCAGGCTTATTTGATCACTTTTGGTTCACAGGATATGTGTCCAGGCCACCTTGACTTTAGGCAAATGAGGGGCAAAGGAGCTTATTTGGGACACTGTCTTGGTCTGCGCCCCTCATGGAAACCTCCAGCCAGATTATGATGAGTGTCTATATGAAAGAAGATGAGGGCCATATGGGAGGGTTCTTGTTTTAATTGTGGTAATTTGTGTGGTAGTTGGAAGAGATGACTGGGTCCACCAGGGCTTGAACTCTGGTGTGATTCCCCTTAGAGACTGAGTTCTGGAACTGACCTCAGAGAAGTATTGCCATGAATAGTGTTGGGATTTTAAAAGACCACGCATGAGAATCGGTTTTGGAAACTGAGATCTAGGCCCAGGATGGCTTTCCACAGAGCTCAGGGATTCTGAGCCAGGATATCACATGATTTAATTCTTAAAGACTTGGTAGCCATAGTTGAGAGTCCAAACACACATGGACCTCACATTGTATACCTCAATGGGCCTGGATTCATGTGTCCTTTTGGCCACTCTTTGGGAAGGCTTGCCTGTGAGTGTTCTCCAGAGCTTTCATTGAAATGAGCTTCCTCACCATTTAATGGTTCCTGAATTAAATGAAACCCACAGTGCCTCCAACTTCATCCTTGAAAAATGACTAGATTAATACCATGAAATTTTTGAAATCCCCATGACCAGGTGGCACTGGATAACCTTTAGATATCCTGTTGCTGATCATGAGTATAACAAACAGTGCCTTGATTGACTGAGTTTCGTGAAAATGGTGTAGAACAGAAATGCCAGTAAGTTGGAGCCTGCTGGGTAGTGGGTGTAGAGCAGTGGACTGTAGGTGTGTAAATAAATATTTTTGGTAGGACCACCTGGATCTTCCATTGGCTTCCAAAACTTGTGACTGACATGGTGCAGGCAGCAGACCTTTATATGTAAAGGCATCTTGTTATATGTAGAGGTTTCAGGGCAATGTTCAGAATCAGGTTGCTATAGTCAAGGGGAAAGTTATGTGGGATAGAAGCCTGGTTCATACATTCTCTTGCCGACCCTGACCAACCACACATGACAGAACTCCCTCCAGCATTGTGTCCCAGTTGAACATATTGTATTTCGTGAAGCAAATACCAAATTCCCAGTGCAGCAGTAAGAAACACCCTGAAAAGTGGAGGATGACCAAATGGCTTCACAGACCACACGGGAAGACACTTAGCTCCCAGTGGCAACAGTTTACCTACAAAGGGAGATTTCAGACCTGCTGCCTCATGTTCATTACAAAATAAAGAACCATGTCCTCCAGGTCACATAGATGCAGACCCAGATTTTTGGTGTCACTATAAACGAAGCTAAATCTCCTGACAATTACATATATTTCTTTTTCTTTTTTTAATTAATTTTCATTGTAGGTTGTTCAAAACATTACATACTTCTTGATATATCATATTTCACACTTTGATTCAAGTGGGATATTTCACACTTTCATTCAAGTGGGATATGAGCTCCCATTTTTACTCCATATACAGATTGCAGAATCACATCAGTTGCAGAACCATTGATTTACATATTGCCATACATATATTTCTTGTGCCTAACCTCAGAGGAAGTTTCTCAATAAGTCTTTAGGTCAGCACAGCTCCATGTTTCTGGAGTGTTTACCCTCTCCCATACTTTTGTAAACTCTTTTACCACCTCCAGTGTTGTGAACTCCTGAGCATTTTTTATTCCACATATGTATTCACAGGATTTCTAACTCCTCTCCTCTAATTGTGTCTTACTTTTAGCGATGGTTATGTCAAGGCATTGTTCTGGATAAGAGAGGGAAGATTTTTGTGTATCACATGTTTGCATACACATTAGATTCATTTTCCTATTTTCCATTTGAAATACTGAATCCCTGACACTAACCCATACCCTACTAGACTCTGACTACTAATCCTAATATCATGGAGAAAAAAAAAACTAACTGAATAGAAGTACAGTCCTTTCATAGGAAGCATGGTGTATATTTGTATTTGTCTTCTGCTTTATCAAGAGTATGTGTTTTAAATTTAGTAAACTTTTCATTTTAATATTTCTCCATGATTTTTTAAAGTTATCACATATGTAAATTCCTGTCTCCCTTTCTCTGTATCCTATTCAGCACATGTAATTTTTTTATGCATATACAATATCCTACCTGGTATCACACGTACATTCTTGAAAGATCACTGGCTTTGGAATATAAAAATTGTGAGAAGAGATGACTTTCCCTAAATAATGATGGAACTGAAAATTCCACCTATGGGTGAGCTTCCTAGTGAAAAACACTATACATAAATCCATGTTCAGTAAAATGAATATTTTTGGATTTGTGAATGAATTATATTTCATGATGAATATCGATTGGCATATATATTGCTAAATATTAATGTGTGTGTGTGTGCGTGTGTGTGTGTGTGCGTGTGTGTGTGTGTGTGTGTGTGTGTGTATTCTCCAGATTTTAAAAAAATATGAAAAATATGTGTCTTATTATACACTCCCTAAATTCATTCATATTCATTTATGTTCATTTAAATTCAAATTTTCACAAGATTATTCTCAGTAATATTCATACACCTGAAATATATTTTGGTTTCCTACTACTGAAAACTAAGTTCAGTGGATGGTGCTTAAAAATCCTAATATTTCTACAGTAACTGACCCAGTTTAACATTAATGCAAGTAGATTGCTATGGGACATGATGTGTAATTTGAAGTTCATTTTTACTCAACACTGGTACATTACTATTTCTTCAGTTTATGGACATCATAGGATGTATTTTTTCATCCACAACTTCACAAATTTTTTTGGCATTTGGTTCACTTTCAATTACTTACTACTTCAGAACACATGTATTCCTCCATGTTTCTTTACTGGTCTTTTCACTAGACTTCTTTCTAAACACATTATTTTCGATTCCATAATCATTTTTGAAGCAAAACTCACTCTTCACGATAAACCGTAACCCTAATAATACCATTGCATATATAACTCGTTGGAATGATGGTATATATATCAGTATAAGATTTCCAATATATTTTCAGATGCAAACTCAAACCATTATTTAATGTTGGATCCAGTTACATACTTTATTCACAATATGGTCTATTCATGCATCATCTCAATAATCATCAACACAAGGTACACCTATTTGTATCCCCAGTACTAATTTATAAGTTTCCAGAATATTACTCCCCTTTATGGTGCAAGAAATACTCATGTCACCTGATCTACATATACATTTTACCACAGTAGTATTCTGTACACAAAATGCAAAGGTCACACATATGATTGTACCAAAGCCTAAATGGGAAGTGACCATGGATTACTAAAAGCATCTATGTCCAGGGTGCCTACTGCTCTCAAATGTCAATCCTATTGGTTACTACATATTTGTTTCTTCCTAAGATTATATATTTAACCTCAAGCCTGTTGAAAATATCTAATCCTATCACTCACTTTATACGTTTCCTGATTTCCTAATGCCCCTATTGATATCTGCTTTCCTACATATTTTTCCCAGTTCATCATTGTGACTGTCTCTTCACATGTGCTGACATTTACATTCACCCTCTAACTGAAAACCAATTGCTAAAGAACTTTTGGTGCAACTCCGAGACTCACTCTTCTTCCTAAACCTACTGACTATCTTCCTAATCCTACAGACTATTCCTTTTTGACTGGATGTTCTCTTCTACTTTCAATCATCCGAGGTATAGGGTCCTAGGCCATTGTATATCGATTTATCTGAGACCTCGGTGCAGAACATAATTCAATCTAAGTATACCAATCAAGGGCCCAATGCCTTTCTGGGCTTCAAATCTTTCCTAGATCTCTGATCTCATACATATATTTCACATTTATATTCTTATAAATATCACAGGTTTCCAATACCATAATTCATCCAGCAGAATGACTCCTAACCCAAATCGAACATGCTATTAACACTAACCATACACTGTTCCCTCAATCTCACTTTACAGAAGAGCAGGGACAGAGTTGGTCTTAAAATCCAGGAAGGTAGGGTATCATCCACCAGCTGAGAACCTCAAAAGTCCCTGCAGAAATAATCCCTTGAGTAGGTGTAGGCAGGTATGAAGGATCTGAGAGAGCAAAAGTCATCTTCCATGGCAAACAACCTGGTCAGGTTGAAGGGATGTGTCTGAATTAGCCTCTCTCTTCCTAATGTAGAGAAGATGGACCAAACCATGGCTGTGTGGAGAGCTGTTCCCCGGTGCCTATGGTTGATATACCATTCTAACTTATGAATGAGTCACAGCAAGTAGAGGCAGACTCCATCTTTTGGGAACCTTGGAAGCAACTGTTAAAACAAAGTGGTTTCCAAGGCAGTGACTTCATTCAGTTCTTGAAGAAAGTGACCTCACCTTTCATTATTGGTGATGAAAGTCTGTGATCTTGGGATCCAGGAAACCAGACACACAGAGTCAAACCCACTCCATGTCCCAGTGGGCTCACTTGTTTGGATTTAACAAGACAGAGTCACTCTTTCTTGGTACCTACTGATGTGAGGACAGCCAAATGCCTGGAAACTATGAAGACTGGCCTTTCCAGAGAAAGCAGGTAGTTTCTCACCACGGGCTCCTGACAACTTCACAGAGTTGGCTAAAGAGACCAGATCGGAGACAGAACACGCCATTTTTGGGGAACATAGTATGGCCCAGAAGTCAGAGGACACTCCGGATAGACACAGACCTACTTGGGGGAAAGAGGTGCCTTTTTGGGTGTGAGTGTGAGTTTGTGGTTTTGTCTCATGTTCTGAGAATAGTTAGGAAAGCTGGTTTGTTTGTTTTGGAGTGGACTGTTTCTAGTAAGTCCTTTGACAAGGTGAGTGTTTCTGTGTCTATATATCATACTGTGTCCATGATTGTAGACAGTAGAAAAGAGAATGCATCAATGGATGTGTCCTGTCTATGAGAAAGCTTCAAAGCATTCATCCTGTGCAATTTATGAATGGACTGCAGCTTGCCGTATGGATGGGCAACTCCTGCTATCTTTCTAAATTCCTGTTTTCTTCCTGAATTCTGGACACTCTCCAGAATACGCTCATGATTTTGTGTCCAAGATATGTACCACCTCAATCTCTGTGACATGGCCATGTACTGGATAGCTGATGGGAATGGTGAGTATCTCAGAAAACTCAGATATCAGTATGCCCAAGAAAGTCTCAGTGGAGAAACCCTGCTTTGGGCCTTTTGCTTACCTATTCTGTTGCCCTGAATGTCAGGAAGGTCTTTGCCTCAGGCCACACTTTGTGAAGCCTGAAGAAAATAGTTTTCAAATGGAATTGAATGGTCATTACCTGTGCCTCTTCGGTTAATTGCTTTGGAAATGGATGTGTCTGAATCAGCCTCTTGGCCCTATGTGAGGCTGTGGCTTAGATTCACAGCACATGATGGGTCTAAAGAAAAATCCCATGTGTGCATCCAAAACCAAAATGGACAAAAGAACTGTCATGGTGGATAGAGTCTCTCGCCTTCCTCTGTAAGGTTCCTGACCTCCATTAAGTGAGAATAGGGATCATTTGGGTCAAGTGAATTCTTTAAAGCCCTGCAGAGGCTATCCCATAGGTTCGTGGGTTTTCTCATGACTCCAATTCACATCTATGTTTACAGAAGAGCAGGGACAGTGTTGGTCTTACAATACAGGAATACAGTGGATCTTCCATCTGTTGAGAACCTCAAAGCTCCATGCAGAAATGATCTCTGGAGAAGATGTAGGCAGCTATGTAAGACCTGAGAGAGCAAAAATCATCTTCCATGGCAAACAACCTGGTCAGGATTAAGGGTTGCGTTAGAATGAGCCTATGTCTTCTTAATGTAGAGAAGATGGACCAAACCCGGCCTGTGTGGAGAGCTGTTCCCTTTTGCCTACAGGTGATATACCATTTTAACTTGTGAAAGTGTCACAGGAAGTAGGGGCAGCCCTCATCTCATGGGACCGTTGGGAGCAATTGTTATGACAAAGTGGTTGCCAAGGCAGTGATCTCATTCAGTTCCTGAAGGAAGTGATCTCATCTCACTTCCTTGGTGATGGAACTCTCTGAACTTGGTATACAGAAAGCCAGGCACCCAGAGCCAGTCCCAGTCCTAGTCCCAGTGGTCTCAGTTTTTTGGATTTACAAAGGACAGAGTCAGTCTTTCTTGATACCTACTGATGTGAGGATGGCCAAATGCCAGGAAAGCTCGGAAGAGGGGCTCTTCCTGAGAAAGCAGATAGTGGCTCACTCCTGGCTTCTAACAACTTCACATTGTTGGCCAAGAAGACCAGATCTGAGACAGGTCAGGCCATTTCGGAGGATCATAGTATGGCCCATCAGTCAGAGCACACTCCGGAGAGTCACAGACCTATTTGGGGGAAGGAGGTGCCATTGCGGGTGTGGGTTTGTGGTTTTGTCTCATGTTCTGAGAATAGGTAGAAAAGGCAGTTTGTTTGGTTTGGAGTGAACTGTTTCTAGTAAGTCGTTTGACAATGCAAGTGTTTCTATGTCTGTGTATCCCACTGTGTCCGTGCTTGTAGACATTAGAAAAGAGAATGCATCAATGGATGTGTCCTGTCTCATAGAAAGCTTCCCAGCATTCATCCAGCACAATTTATGAATTGACTGTGGCTTGCCTTATTGATGGGCGATACCTGCTACCTTCCTAAGTTGCTGTTTTCTTCCTGAATTATGGCCTATCTCCAGAATAGGCTCATGGTTTTGTGTCCAAGATATGTACTACCTCCAAGCTCTGTGACATGGCCATGTACTGGATAGCTGAATGGAATGGCGAGCATCTCAGAAAACTCAGATATCAGTGTGACCAGTAAAGTCTCAGTGGAGAATCCCTGCTTTGGGCCATTTGCTTACCTATTGTTCTGTTGCCCTGAGAGTCAGGAAGGTCTTTGTCTCAGGCCAACCCTTTGTGAATCCTGAAGGAAAGATTTTTCAAATGGAAATGAATATGCTTTACCTTTGGCTCTTTCCTTAATTGATTTGGAAAGAGATGTGTGTGAATCAGCCTCTTGGCCCAGTGTGATTCTTTGACTTAGATTCTCAGCACCTGATGGTCTAAAGAAAGATCCCATTGGTGCATAAAATCCAAAATGGCAAAAAGAGCAGTCATTGTTGATGAAGTATTTTGCCTTCCTCTGTAAGGTTCCTGAATTCCATCAAGTGAGAATAGGGATCTTTTGGGTCAAATGAGTTCTTCAAGTCTATTCAGAGGCTATCCAATAGGTGCTTGAGTTTTCTCATCTTTCCAATTCACATAAAGAATCTGTACCCGACACTCAGTAGGACTCAAATTGGAGAAGCAGAGCAGTATTAAGGGCAGGCCTATTTGATCACTCCTGGTACACAGGAAGGGTGTACAGGCCACTGGGAATTTAGGCAAATGAGGGGCAACAGAGCTTATTTTGGACACTGTCTTGGGCTACGCTAATGCTATCAAATGTCAATCCTATTGTTGACTTCATATTTGTTTTATCCTAAGCTCACATATTCATCCTCAACCCTGTTGAAAATATCTAATCCCATCACTCACTTTATTCTTTTCCTGATTTCCTAATGTCTCTATTGATATCTGCTTTCCTACATATTTTGCCCTGTGCATCATTGTGACTGACTCTTCACTTGTGTTGACATTTATATTGACTGTCTAACCAAAACCCTATTGCTAAAAAACTTTTGTTCCAAATCCTATACTCACTTTTCTTCCTAAACTTACCGACTATCTTTCTAATCCAACTGACTATAACTTTTTGAATGGATGTTCTCTTCTACATTCAATGATCCAAGTACAGTTCAGGTTTCTATTCAACCGGGTGAGGGAGTAGATTCTGCAGTTTGGCAATTGGGGACAGCACCTTCTGGCAACAAGATTAGCAAAGAGTTCTCAAGATTTCAACAGTGTTTTGTTAAGCGTACAGAAAAACAGGAAGTGACAAGTACATATTTTATTAACCTTTCATTCCCCACTTCTTTTTCTGGCTACTTTTAATCATAAAAGTGATCGTTGTGGGGTGTCACATTCTATGTCTGCTAGTGGGGTATTACCATAATTTTAATTTGTCCAATTTCAGCTTGGAGAAAAGAAATTACATGATTTAGGAAACAGGGTTTTATAGTTAGTAATACTATGAGGATTATTATTGGACCGGCCATGGTTGATAAAAACGTAATTAACCAGGGGGACTGTGTAAAAAAAGACTCAAACTACCCTTTTTGTGCCTCTCTCTCTCGTTGTTGCTCTTCAAGGCATCTTTTTAATTTACTCATAGATTTTTTTACAACTCCAGTATTGTCGACATAAAAACAACATTCTTCCCTCAATGAAGCACAACGGCCCCCTTCTGTCATGAAAAGGAGGTCCAACCCTCGACTGTTCTGTAAAACAACTTCAGAGAGAGAGGTTAAAGATTCCTGCAAAGCTGTGATGGAGGTTTCTAAAATCTTTAAGTTTTGATCTATTGCTGCTTCTAATTGGGTCACTTGTTGTGTCCCATGGACCAGAGCAGTGGTTCTTGTGCCCAACCCTGCAGCAACTCCTATTCGTAATAGAATGGCTAAGGTGAGGGACATATGTTCCCAGCGGAACCGGGTTGTATGTCCCCCTCTTTGATCTTCAAATGAACCTGCGTCATGATAGAGCACTCTGGGAAACATCTGCACCATTTCACAATTAATCACATCTGTTGACCATTTCATGAAAACATAAACAATGTTTAAGTATATAGAATTATACTGTTGTAGGGACGGACAAGGCAAGGCACCTAAGATAGCACCAAAGACACGGAAACAGTCTTTTTTGGTTTCAACCAGATTCAGAGGGCATTGCTTCTGTTGTAATCAATTAATCCCCTGAAACCCAAGTTACGTAGTTTCAGAATTTTGTACCCAACACGTAAGGGAAGGGGCTCAGAAGTTCACAGTCTGCAGAAGTTCACAAAAAGCAGTTTTTGTTTCTGTTTTTTCCTCAGTTTGGGCAAGTTAACTTTTCAAGGACACCTGGGTGGGGGTGTCTTCCCTTTCTTTTTTTCCCCCTTCCAGCTGTTTCCATACAGCCCAGTTTGTAACTTCTTTATCTTAGAAATGTAGCCATCTCTGTGAAGCCCCAGATCAAGGCCAGAGGCCTTTTTTTCAAATATTTTGTGAAAAACTAGTAAGGGTGTGTCTAGATCAGGAGTGCTGAATTTTTTAGCCAGTTGCCAAGGAGACCAGGGCAACACAAAAATAGGAAGTTTATCTACAGTGAACTCTTTTATCGGGACTCTTTTGCTGAAAGTCCAAAATCAGCCATGGTGAAGACTTCTGGAGAAGGTCAGTTAAGACTTTTCTGTGGGCCTGGTACAGAGGGGGACAATTTGGAAGGCAGGGATAAGAGCAGCTCTGTGGATCTGAGAATGAGGAAGGAGAGATGTAAAAGAATATTGGGAGAGGGCTTTGGGATCTTAATAGCAACAAAAACTTGAGCAGTAGAACAGATAGAACAGAGGGGGAGACGGGAGTGAGATTCCAAAAAGCCTGTGAGGGACTTTAAATTCTTAGTAACCTGTTTTTAGTGATGACAAAGCAACATTAAAGGCCATTTTCATTACATCTTGTATTAGGGTCTGAGGATTCTTCTCAGCGGGTTTGAGCTTTGCATTAGGTGGTAAGAGGACTGGGTGGGACCCGGTGCGGGCACTGACAGGAGAGGAGAAGAGTGAGTGAATGGAGTGGTACCTCAGTACCTGCAACCTCAGCAAGGGAGCAATGGTCTGAGAACCAGTCGAGATTTGGGTTTTTGATCTTGATATTGGAGGGGAGAAATCAAGTTGCTGAGGTGGGAGTGACAGCAGAGAGTCTGGAGCACAAGGCTGAGGGTGAGCATCTATTGGAGAAGCATAGTTCAGGATGTGAGCAAAGGAGAGAGAAGGCCTCCACATAGCGGAATCTCCTTTCACCCTTTTGAGCACTTGCAGAAGTTAAAAAGGTCACACAGAATTTGAGGATCTAGAGACCCCTCTGGGGGCCATCGGTTTTGGTTATCTAATTCGTAATATGGCCAATGGTGTGTACAGAATTTGATGAGGAGTTTGGGTTCCATCTGACAGTCCCTGTATGCTCACATCCCCATGACTTACAATAGAAGTCTGCTCTCCCCCCCCCGACAGCCGTGACTGTTTGTGGCTTTGATGGTCTGCCGGGCAAACATAGTAATCTAGGCTAGCCAACCTGCATCTGGCTCACGTGTCCCTACATCTATAATGTTTGTTTCCATTATCTATGGTACGGAAGGGATTTAATGGAATTTTAGTGGGATCCTGTTAATCAGGGATATCCCAATAGGAAAGACCTATAGCCAGCTGACAAATGACTGGGTGGAGAGATGGCCACCAGGTTCGTAAGGGGGCTGTATTTGAGATAGGCCATACTTCGTGTCCAGTAGGATTTGTGATCAGCCATCGCAGCTTAAGGGGCTGATGAGGGTTAAGACTACTGGTCGTCAAGGGGAGAATAAATATCTTCCAGGATCTTCTTTACAACCATTTGCGATGTTTCTTTTTTCTTCTTTTTTATTTCTTTTTTGTGTGTGTGTGGGGAAGGCTTCAATACATCCTGAAAATGTATGTTCAAAGACTAGGAGTTATTTAAGTCCATACCTTACTGGCTTAATTTCAGTAAAGTCCACTTCCCAGAATTGTCCTCGTCTGGTTCCTCATAGGTGCTTTCCTGCAGGAAGCTTGGAAGTGTAAGCTTTAACCAATTAATGGACCTGACAGGCTTTTGTTACCCATTCAGTTATTTCCTTTTGCTCTGAGTAGGTTAGTGGAAAACTGTGTTCTTGATCCTTCACGAATGAATGCAGTTTCTTTGAACAAAGGTGAGTGAGTTGATGAACATTTGCTACTGACATAGTTAGAGCCATGATTATAGGAGTAGTTACTGAAGGATTAAAAAATTCCACTTGGGGGCCTTCAGGGTTAAAAGTTATTTTGGCCCAGAGCTTGGTGAGCAGAACTCTGCCCATCAATGGGGCCAGGCATTCTGGGATTACTAGGAAGGAGTGATGGATTTTTCCTTTTCCCTGGTCCATGGTCCTCTTAGTTGTCAAAGCCCGATATTTACTTCTGTTAGACTCTTGAATTAGAGACCTTTTATTCGGTAGAGGGCCCAATGGGCCTTACGGGCTGAGTATATTCCCCCTGCATCTACTTCAAAGTTTATTGTGTTCCCCTCCACTTCAAAAGTTACCTTGAGGTCAGGGAGAGGATCTGAGCCCGGACTTTCTTAGTATTCCTCCAGAGTCAGAATATCTGGCTGGCATGGCTGTCTCTTTCTAGGGCACTCTTTGGCCCAGTGTCCTTTTTCTTTAGAGTAGGCACATTGATCTGAGGCCAGGGGTGGCCTCTAGTGTGTGCCCAGGTATCCCTTCCTGTCTCTCTGTTTCTTAGTTTCTGGCCTATTTGTTGTTGTGACCAGGACCTTAGTCAATGCCTTAGTCTGTCTTTTGTTTCTTTTATCCACCCTTTGCTTCCTTATCTTCCTCAGTTTCTCTCGTATAGTATACGTTTTTGGCTTCTCTGACTAAATCTCTCAAAGTCATACCTTGTAATCCTTCTAAGTGTTGTAACTTTCTTTAAATATCCATGGCAGCTTGTCCAATAAAGGCCATCATGACAGATGCCTTTTGAGCCTCTGCCTGAGTATCAAAAGGAGTATATCTCCTATATGCCTCCATAATTCTCTCTAGAAACATAGAGGGAGATACATCAGGCCCTTAAATAATCTCTCTTACCTTGGCCAAATTAGTTGGTCACCTAACGGCCACTAAGATACCCACTATTAGAGCCCGGCGATAAGTGGACAGATGCTCCCTACCTTCAAAGGTGTTGGGGTCCCAGTTGGGTCGTTTCAAGAGAAAGCCGGCTTTGAATATGTTGGGAAGTTGTGTCGGTCACGCATTTGGTCCGAGGATACTTTTTTCTAGCCTCCAGGAGGATTCTCTTTTGTTCCTCTGTCATGAAGAGAGTCCCTAGGAGTTGTTGGCAGTCATCCCAAGTAGGTTGGTGTGAAAACATCAATGACTTCACCAGACCTGAGAGCCAGGTTGGGTCCTCGGTAAAAGGGGGATTGTTATTTTTCCATTTATATAGGTCTGAAGAGGAGAAGGCCAATACTAGTAGGCTTCCATTTTTTTCCCCATGGCCATCGTCAATCATTGGCCCTTAGGGATGGAGGGAAGCAACACGGTAGTTCCAGGTTTTCAATCATTTGCCACCGACGAGTTCCTTTAGCAAGTCCAGCTTCCTCCAGGGGAGGAGGGGCTGTGTGTGACGCAGGGGAGTTATCTGGAGGGCCCTGGGCTGGCTTAGCGTCCTCCAATTGCGGAGAGGCTGAGTCAGCAGCTGGAGAATCACTTAGAGGGTGTTGGGTGTTGTGGGACAAGGGTAGAATATAAGGAAGGGGAGGAGAGTCCAGTAGAGTCAAATCTTGTGACTCAGGGAGAACAGAGGGTGGAGGAGGAGGAGGAGCAGAGGGGTTGAGAGATCGTGGGGGAAGGAGTAGGAACGGGGACACAGCAAGGAAAGGCTTCACCCACGGAAGAGGAGATTTGCAGAGGTCCTGCCAAGTTAAGGTATATTCCTGTTTATCAGTATGGCTATGTGGCCCTGGCTGTAAGACAATATCTCTGTCTTTTTAAATTAGTGGGAAGTAGAAAGATCCTTCTAGGGGCCATCTGAATCCAAAGGTGGGCCATTCTGAGGCACACAGAGTCTGCCAGGTCCAGCGTTTTACTGAAAAAGAAACATTCTGAGCCCTTAAGCGGACTTTGGTCCATAGATCAAGGGTCAGGGACAGAGGCATTGAAGTGATCTGTCCCATAATGAAAGATACACAAACAGTAAAAGCAACGACACAGGACACAGACAAGAGAAAACAATAAAGACAGGCAATGGACGTCCAACACTGAGACCAAGACTGAGCAGGCGGCAAAACCCTATGGGCTGGCAATACCGAATCTGAAACAAAGTATCACTGAGTCGAGGGGACTATTATTCCTCGATTCCCGATTCCTCTGTGGCGTCCCCCAGGGACTTGGCTTGTGGCTCTGTGACACGTCTGCCAGCCACCATCAAAGAGAGCTCACACACTTCATCGACAGCCATTTTGCCAAGCCCTAACCTGAAACCTGAAACCAGAAAGAGGCGCCTTACTTACCCTGAGAGTAGCCCATTGGGGTCTCTACTTCACCGCTGCTGGATTTCGGTGGAACCTCCATATATAAAGATCGGAAGAGCATTGGGGGAAGAGACCACTAAGAGACTCTCTCATGCAAAAACAAAGGGTTTATTGGGGGTCCAGCATGCTGGGGCTCAGAGCTCATTTGAAAAGAGCAGAGAACCCTGAGAACAGCTTAAGCAGAGCTTATATACTTTCCTTGAAGAGGGCAGGGAGGAAAGTTTATTGATGGGCCTGGGCGGGTGAGCAGTTTGCGTGCAACTGGGTGAGGGAGTACATTCTGAAATTTGGCAGTTGGGGACAGCACATTCTGGGAAAAAGATTAGAAAACACTTCTCAAGATTTCAACAGTGTTTTATTAAGCATACAGAAAAACAGGAAGTGACAAGAATCTATTTTATTAACATTTCACTACCGACTATACTTTGCCAGATTTCCTAAAGTCTCTATTAATATCTGCATTCCTACATATTTTCCCCAGTTCATCATTGTGATTAATTCTTCACATGTGCTGACATTTACATTCACTCAATACCCGAAACCCTATAGCTAAAGAACTTTTGGTCCAAATCCTATACTCACTCTCCTTTATAAACATACCGACTATCTTCCTAATACTCCTGACTAGCCATTTTGACTGGAAGTTCTCTTTGAAAATCAATCATCCAAGTTACAAGGTCCTATGCTTAATACCGCAATCAAGGGCCCAATGCCCTTCTGGGCTTCAAATCTTACCTAGATTTCTGTTTTCAGATTCCTATATTTTCCTATATATTCTTGAAAATATCGCAGATTCCCAATACCATTATTCATCCAGCAGAATGATTTCTATTCCAAATCAAACCTGTTATTAACCCTAACCATACACTGTTCCCTCAATCTAACTTTAGAGAAGAGCAAGGACAGAGTTGGTCTTAAAATACAGGAATGTAGGGGATCTTCCAACTGCTGAGAAACTCAAAGGTCTATGCGCAAATGATCCCTAGAGAAGTTGTAGGCACCTATGAAGGAACTGAGAGAGCAAAAGTCATCTTTCATTGCAAACAACCTGGTCAGCATGAAGGGATGTGTCTGAATCAGCCTCTCTCTTCTTTATGTAGAGAAGAAGGACAAAACGAGGCCTCTGTGGAGAGCTGTTCCTGGTTACCAATGTTTGATATACCATTCTAACTTGTGAAAGTGTCAAAGGAATTAGGGACAGCCTCCATTTCATGGGACCTTTGGAAGCAAATGTTAGCACAACGTGCTTGCCAAGGCATTGACCTCATTCAGTTCCTGAAGGAAGTGACCTCACCTCACATTCTTGGTGATGGAACTCTCTGAACTTGGGATCCAGGCATCCAGGCACACAAATCTAGTCCCAGGCCCAGTCCCAGTGGTCTCCCTTCTTTTGATTTACCAAGGACAGAGTCAGTCTTTCTTGGTATCTACTGATGTGAGGATGGCCAAATGCCAGGAAAGCTCTGAAGAGTGGCCTTTCCTGAGTAAGCAGGAAGTGGCTCACCGCTGTCTCCTGACAACTTCACAGAGTTGGCCAAGGAAACAAGATCTGAGACAGAACAGGCCATTTGATGGGAACATAGTACGGCCCACCAGTCAGAGGTCACACCCGATAGTCAGAGACCTACTTTGGGAAAGGAGGTGTCTTTGTGGGTGTGAGTGTGTGTTTGTGATTTTGTCTCATGTTTTGAGAATAGGTAGGAAAGGCAGTTTGTTTGGTTTGGAGTGGACGATTTCTAACAAGTGATTTTACAAGGCGAGTGTTTTTAAGTCTGTGTATCCCACTGTGTCCATGGTTGTAGACATTAGAAAAGAGAATGCATCAAAGGATGTGTCCAGGCTAGTAGAAAGCTTACCAGAATTCTTTCTGCCCAATGTATGAAAGGAATGCGGCTTGCCTTATGGATGGGTAAAACCTGCTATCTTCCTAAGTTCCTGTTTTCTTCCTGAATTCTGGCCACTCTCCAGAATAGGCTCATGATTTTGTGACCAAGAGAAGTACCACCTCCAAGCTCTGTGACATGGCCATGTACTGGATAGCTGAAGGGAATGGTGAGCATCTCAGAAAATTCAGATATCAGTGTGACCAGGAAAGTCTCAGTGGAGAAACACTGCTTTGGGCCATTTGCTAACGTATTGTTCTGTTCCCCTGAATGTCAGGAAGGTCTTTGCCTCAGGCCACCCCTTTGTGAAGCCTAAAGAAAACAGTTTTCAAATGGAAATGAATGGGCATCACCTGTGGCTCTTTGCTTAATTGATTTGGAAAGGGATGTGTCTGAATCAGCCTCTTGGCCCTGTGTGAGGTTGTGGCTTAGATTCTCAGCACCTGGTGGATGTAAAGAGAGATCCCATGTGTGCATCCAAAACCAAAATGGCCAAAAAGCAGTCCTTGTGGATGAAGTCTGTCGCCTTCCTCTTTAAAGTTCTTGAACTCCATCAAGTGAGAATAGGGATCCTTTGGGTCAAATCTGTTCTTCAAAGAGCTGCAGAGGTGCTTGTGATTTCTCATGACTGCAAATCACATAAAAATATATACCTGACACTCAGTTTTCCACAAATTGGAGAAGCATAGAAGTATTAACGTCTAGCATATTTGATCACTCCTGTTTCACATGAAGGGTGTCCAGACCACCCTGAATTTACTCCAATGAGGGGCAAGGGAGTTATTTTGGACACTCTCTTGGACTCCGCCACTCATGGAAACCTTCCGCCAGAGGTTGTGATTAGTGTCTATATGGAAGAAGATGAGGGCCATATGGGAGGGTTTTGGTTTTAAATTTGGTCATTTGTGTCCAGTATGAAGACATGACCTGGACCACCTGGGCTTGAACTCTGGTGTGATTCCCCTTAGAGACTGAATTCAGAGAAGTATTGCCATGAATTTTGTTGGGATTTTAGGAGTCCACCCATGAGAATCACCCTTGGAAACTGAGATCTAGGCCCAGGTTGGCTTTCCACAGAGCCCTGGGTATCTCAGCCAGGATATCACATGATTTAATTCTGAAAGGCTTGGCAGCCATAGTTGAGAGTCACAACACCCATGGACGTCACATTGTAGACCTCAATGGGCATGGCTTCATGTGACATTTTGGCCACTGTTTGGGAGCCTTGCCTGTGAGAGTTCTACAGAGCATTCATTGAAATGAGCTTTCTCACCATTTAATGGTTCCTGAATGAATTGAAACCCACAGTGCCTGCAACGTCATCCTTGAAAAATGCCTAGATAAATACCATGAAATTTTTGAAATTCCCATGACCAGGTGGCACTGGAGAAACTTTGGATGTCCTGTTGCTGATCGTAAATATGCAAGACAGTGCCTTGATTGAGTGGGTTTCATGAAAATGGTGTAGAACAGAGATGCCAGTATGTTGGAACCTGCTCAGTAGTGGGCCTAGAGCAGTGGTAGGCAGATGTGTGATAAAAAATTTGTGGTGGGGCCATGTGGATCTGCCATTGGCTTCCAAATGGCTTGTGACTGACATGGTGCAGCCAGCAGACCCTTCCATGTAAAGGCTTCTTGTTATATGTAGATGTTTCCGGGCAATGTTCAGAATCAGGTTGCTATGGACATGTGGTCAAGCTATGTGGGATAGAAGCCTGGTTGGTGCATTCTCCTGCAGACCCTGACCAACCACACATGACAGAATTGCCTCCAGAACTGTGTCCCAGTTGAACTTCTTTTATTTCATGAAGCAAATGCCAAAGTCCCAGTGCAGCAGCAAGAAACACCACGAAAAGTGGAGGATGACCAAATGGCTTCCCAGTCCACATGGGAATACCCTTAGCCCCCAGTGGCCACAGTTTACTTACAAAGAGAGAATTCAGCACTGCTGCCTCATGTTCATTGGAAAATAAGAAATCGTCCTCCAGGTCACATAGATGCAGACACAGCTTTGATGGTCTCACTAGAAAGAAGCTAAAGCTCCTGACAAAAACATATATTTCAAGTGCCCAAACTCAGAGGCAGTTTCTCAAGAAGTATTTAATGCAGCAGAGCTCCATATATATGGAGTGTTTATCCTGTCCCATACTAGGAAAACTCCTCTACCACTTCCAAGGTTGTAAACTCCTGAGCATATTATTCACAGATTTTATTACTCTTCTCCTCTAATTGTGTCTTACTTTGGGCGAAAAAAATATCAAGGAATTGTTCTGGATGAGAGTGGGAAGATTTTGTTTAGCACATATTTGCATACACATTGGATTCATTTTTCTATTTTACATTTGAAATACTGAATCCCTGACACTAACACATGCCCTGCTAGATTCTGAATACTAATCCTAATATGATGGAGAAAAATAACCGAAACAGAATAGAAATACAAGCAGTTCAGAGGAGGCACGTTGTATACTTGGACTTGCCTTTTGCATTATATAGGGTAGGAGTTATAAATCTAGTAAATTTTTTGTTGAAATAGTTTTCCATGTGCTTTTAAAGTTAACAAATATGTGAATTCCTGTCTCCCTTTCTCTGTATTCTATTCAGCACATGTATTTTTATATGCACATATAGAATCCTACCTGGTATCACACGTACATTCTTGTGAGTTACATAACTTTGCAGATACAAAGTGTGAGAAGAGATCACTCCTCCTAAATGCTGTTTGAACTGAAAATTCAAACTATGGGTGAGCTTCCTAGTTGAAAAAAGTTATACATAAATCCATATCCAGTAAAATGAATATTTTTGGATCTGTGGATGATATGTATTTCACGGTGTAATTCGATTGGCATATATATTGCTAATTTTTAAAATCTGTGTGTGGATATATATATATATATATATATATATATATATATATATATATTCTCTCCAGATATTTCAAAATATTTAATATATGTGTCTTATTATACACTCCCTAAATTCATTCATGAATATGTATGTGGATTTATAAAAAACTTTTCACAAGATTATTCTCAGAAATATTCATTCACCTGATATACGTATTTTTTTCCTAGTATTGAAAACTAACTTCAGTGAATGGTGCATATGAATCCTAATATTTCTACAGTAACTGATCCAGTTTCACATCAATGCAAGTAGATTCCTATGGGACATGATAAGTATTTTGAAGTTCACTTTTATTTCAACACTGGTACATTACTATTTCTTCAGTTTATGCACATTATAGGATATATATTTCATCCACAAGTTCACAAATTTATAGGCATATATTTCACTTTCAATCACTTTCTGCTTCAGAAAACACGTGTTCCGCCATGTTTCAAACTGGTCTTTTCATGAGACTTCTTTCAAAACACATTATTTTTGATTTCCATAATCACTTTTGAAGCAAAACTCACACACTCTTCATGATAAACCATAAGCCTAGGATTACAATTAGACGTATAACTAGTTGTTATGAATGATTCTATATCAATATATGATTTCTTGAGAGGCAAGATGGCCGCAAAGGGAGTGCAGTAACTCCATGTACTGCGTCACTGTGAGGGAAAATGACGAGTTAGAACGGCTAAAAGCTATCTTGTTAGGAATTTCCAGCAAAATTGGGGTGCTCCAAAACCTAGTGGAAGGATTTTCATCGCACGAGGATCAGCTTCAGGGGCTCAAATGCGAGCGATCTGTCCATCTGTATGGAGCGCTGCTTGTTCGGCAGATCACCCCATGGCTGGAGTCTGCGGCGCGCGCTGGGAAACGACAGGCTGGTGGCGCAGAGATACAGCGATGCTGATTCTGTGGGCTCCTGCCAGCTAGGCATTTGCTGAGCTCGGAGCTGAATTCTGGGTTGGAGACGGGGAAAGGAAACGGTCCAGTTTGGTTCTCCACACCGGTCAGACCACGGAGGAAGCCAGCGGCCACCATCTTGGAGAGCTGACGTCACCATCCTTGTTTTCGACTGATTGCAGCTCTTTCAGCTATAGAACAGGTAATTTCAGGCTGACAATTGTCTGCATCTCGCAGACAAATTGCTCAGACTTAGTGCTAAATAACCCGCGGAAACTGCTTCTTGGAGCCTGCTCCTATCAGAACACGCACCGAGCCCGGAGTGTCGGAGTTCCGGCTCCCAGAGCTGCTCTGGCCCAGGGCTATAGAACCCGCTGAAACTGCTTCTTGGAGCCTGCTCCTGTCGGAGCATGCACCAAGTCCGGAGAGGCCGAATTCTGGCTCCCGGAACTGTTTTGGCCCAGTGATAAAGAACCTGCGGAAACTGTTTCTCGGTCCGGGTCCTGCTGAATACTGTGGAGGCCAGAGGGGCCGAACAGAGCCGCCGCCCGGGCCCGGAACAGGTCCAGCGACCTGCCGGCGTGGTAGTCAAGAAAACCCGGAGGCAGCGCTGGCACAGGAGCCGGCGGGAGCTGCGCGGCGCGGGTCTCCCAGCTACCGCTCCCACCAGTGCTGACAACTGAGGTCTCTTGCACCGACTCGCCTCGGCGTGGGACTCACGGCTACCGCACTCACTAGTGCTGACAACTGAGGTCTCTTGCACCAGATACGGGGGCGTGGCTACCAGAAGGTAAGCAAATTGGCTGGGGGCTCTCAGCCCCAAGCTCTACAAACTTAGGGCCTGAGGGAGGCCAACAAGAAGAGTGTGCCCAGGCACTAATGAAACAGCTGCTCCACGCGCGTGCAAGGTATGCGGAACTGTGAACACCGACAAAACAGGCCCAGTGAACCGCCAGACACATCCCTCCGGTTGGGGGAGGGGCAGAGCCACAGGGCGCCTGCAAGTTAGGCGGACCCGCGACCCACCAGCAGAAAAGGCACACCAATCCACAGAGCGGCATAGCCACCCCCCGAGCCTACAAGTTAGGCAGATCTGTGACCTACCGGCAGGTCATGCCCAAAAACCTGCGGAGGGGCACAGCTGCCCCACGTGCCTGCTAGGTAGGCTGAACCGTGACCACCAACAGAATAGGCCCAGCGGCCGGCCAGACACATCGCCCCGCCCAGGTTGGGGGAGGGGCAGAGCCGCCGGGCGCCTGCAAGTTAGGCATACCTGCGAATCACCAGCAGATCAGGCCCAGCAACCGCGGAGCGGCAGAGCCACCCCCGGGCCTGCAAGGTAGGCACACTTGCCACCCACCGGCAGGTCAGGCCCAACACACTGCGGAGGGGCACAGCTGCCCCACGAGCCTGCTAGGTAGGCAGAACCCTGACCACCGACAGAACAGGCCCAGAGGCCGGCCAGATACATCGCCCCGCCCCGGTTGGGGATGGGGCAGAGCCGCCGGGCACCTGCAAGTTAGGCAGACCTGCATCTCACCAGCATATCAGGCCCAGCAACCCGCGGAGTGGCAGAGCCACCCCCGGGCCTGCAATTAGGCGCACTTGCCACCCACCGACAGGTCAGGCCCAGAAACTCTCAGAGAGACACAGCTGCTCCACGCGCGTGCAGGGTAGGCGGAACCGTGACTACCGACAAAAGAGGCCCAGTGGACCGCCAGACACATAGCTCTGGTTGGGGGAGGGGCAGAGCCGCCGGGTGCCTGCAAGGTAGGCGGACCCGCGACCCACCAGCAGAACAGGCACAGCAATCCACAGAGTGGCAGAGCCACCCCCCGAGCCTACAAGGTAGGCAGACCTGCGACCCACCGGCAGGTCAGGCCCCAAAACCTGCGGAGGGACACAGCTGCCCCACGTGCCTGCTAGGTAGGTTGAACCGTGACCACCAACGGAACAGGCCCAGCGGCCGGCCAGACACATTGCCCCGCCCCGGTTGGGGGAGGGGCAGAGCCGCCGGGCGCCTGCAAGTTAGGCAGACCTGCAACTCACCAGCAGATCAGGCCCAGTGACCCGCGGAGCGGCAGAGCCACCCCTGCGCCTCCAAGGTAGGCACACTTGCCATCCACCGGCAGGTCAGGCTCAGCAACTCTCAGAGGGACACAGCTGCTCCACGCACGTGCAATGTAGGCGGAACCGTGACCACCGACAAAACAGGCCCAGTGGCCCGCCAGATACATCACCCCGGTTGGGGGAGTGGCAGAGCCGCCACCAGCGCCTTTTAGGTAGACAGACCTGCAACCGACAGACAGAACAGGCCTAGTGGCCAGCGGAGGGGCAAAACCGCTGCACACTCCTGCAAGGTAGGCGGACCTGTGACCACCGAAAAAACAGGCCCATCGAAAGTACAGGCACAGCGGCCTCCCGGCGTGGTAGGCACATTGCCTCAATTGAAGGAGGGGCAGAACCACCGCCAAAGCCTGCAAGGGAGACGATGCAGCTATACAAAAGCAATATAAATATATAGGGGGAAAAATCAATAACACAACAGTTTCACCAAGCAGAAAGAAACGCAATCAGTATGAAAAGACAAGGAAAAAAAGGACCACAAGCAATGCAGGTCAATTCAACTTTAGAAGAGGTAATATCTGCAGCAGATGGAATGTCAGATAAAGAATTCAGGATATACATGCTTCAGATGATCTGGAGTCTCAAGGAAGACATTAGACAGCAAAATCAGACAATGAAAGACCACTTCGACCACTTCGACAATGAATTACATAAACAAATCCAAGAAGCAAAAGATCAATTATTCAGGGAGATAGAGGTTATAAAAAACAAACAAACAGAAATCCTGGAAATGCAGGAAACAATAATTCAACTTAAAAACTCAATTGAGAATACTACCAGCAGAGTAGAACACTTAGAAGATAGAACATCAGACAATGAAGACAAAGTGTTTCAACTGGAGAAGAACATAGACAGCTCAGCAAAGCTGTTAAGAAACCATGAGCAGAACATTCAAGAAATATGGGATAACATAAAGAGACCAAACTTAAGAGTCATTGGGATACAGGAAGGTATTGAGGTCCAACCCAAAGGAATGAGCAATCTATTCAACGAAATAATACGAGAAAACTTCCCAGACTTGAAGAATGAGACAGAATCCCAAATCCTAGAAGCCTACAGGACGCCGAATGTGCAAAATCATAAGAGATCCACACCTAGACACATTATAATGAAGATGCCCAACATACAGAATAAGGAGAGAATTTTAAAAGCTACAAGAGAAAGGAAGCAGATTACATTTAGGGGTAAACCAATCAGGATAACAGCTGATCTTTTAACACAGACTCTGAAAGCTAGAAGATCCTGGAATAACATATTTCACACACTAAAAGAAAATGGGTTCCAACCAAGAATTGTGTATCCCGTGAAATTAAGCTTCAGGATGGAAGATGAAATTAAAACCTTTCATGATAAACAAAAGTTAAAAGAATTTGCAGCTAGAAAACCATCTCTTCAAAACATCCTCGGCAAAATATTACAGGAAGAGAAATGGAAAATGTCAATGAAAACCAACAGCGGGAGGTAGTACAGTGAAGGGGGGGGGAATAATCAAAGAGGAAAACAAACCATGTTTAGTAACATAAATAAACCAATATGGCTGGAAGAACACCCATATCTCAATAATAACCCTAAATGTTAATGGCTTAAACTCACCAATTAAGAGACACAGGCTAGTAGAATGGATCACAAAACAAGACCCAACAATATGCTGCCTTCAGGAGACGCATTTGATAGGAAAAGACATACTTAGACTGAAGGTGAAAGGTTGGGAAAAATCATATCACTCATATGGACTTCGGAAACAAGCAGGAGTGTCCATATTCATATCAAATAAAATAGATTTCAAGCCAAAGTTAATCAAAAGGGATGAAGATGGACACTACATACTTCTCAAGGGAACCATACACCAACAAGACATAACAATCATAAATATATATGCCCCAAACAATGGTGCAGCTATGTTCATCAAACAAACACTTCTCAAGTTCAAGAGTCTAATAGACCACCATACAATAATCATGGGAGACTTCAACACACCTCTCTCACCACTGGACAGATCTTCCAAACAAAAGTTGAATAAGGAAACTATAGAGCTCAATTACACAATTAATAACCTAGACTTAATTGACATATATAGAATATACCACCCAACATCAAGCAGTTACACTTTTTTCTCAGCAGCACATGAATCCTTCTCAAAAATAGATCATATATTATGTCACAGGGCAACTCTTAGACAATATAAAGGAGTAGAGATAATACTATGCATCTTATCTGATCATAATGTAATGAAATTGAAAATTAACGATAAAAGAAGTAAGGAAAAATCATGCATCACTTGGAGAATGAGCAATAGGTTACTGAATGATCAATGGGTTATAGAAGACATCAAGGAGGAAATTAAAAAATTCTTAAAGATAAATGAAAACACAGACACAACATATTGGAATCTATGGGACACAGTGAAAGCAGTTCTAAGAGGAAAATTTATTGCTTGGAGTTCATTCCTTAAAAAAAGAAAAAAACCAACAAATAAATGATCTAATACTTCAACTCAAAATCCTAGAAAAAGAAGAGAAAAACAACAGCAAAAGAAGTAGAAGACAAGAAATAATTAAAATCAGAGCTGAAATTAATGAAATTGAAACGAAAGAAAGAATAGAAAAAATTGACAAAACTAAAAGTTGGTTCTTTGAAAAAATAAAAAAAATCGACAGACCCTTAGCCACGCTAACGAAGAGAAGAAGAGAGAGAACTCATATTACCAGCATAGGGGATGAAAAAGGCAATATCACAACAGACACTTCAGAAATACAGAAGATTATCAGAAATTATTTTGAATCCTTATACTCCAACAAAATAGAAGATAGTGAAGGCATCGATAAATTTCTTAAGTTATAGGATTTGCCCAGATTGAGTCAGGAGGATATTGACAACCTAAACAGACCAATATCAATTGAGGAAATAGAAGATACCATCAAAAACTACCAACTAAGAAAAGCCCAGGACCGGATGGGTATACAGCAGAGTTTTACAAAACCTTTAAAGAGGAACTAATACCAATACTTTTCAAGCTATTTCAGGAAAAAGAAAAAAAGGGAGAACTTCCAAATTCATTCTATGAGGCCAACATCACCCTGATTCCTAAATCAGACAAAGACACTTCAAAGAAAGAAAACTACAGACCAATATCTCTAATGAACCTAGATGCAAAAATCCTCAATAAACTTCTGGCGAACCGGATACAAAAACATATCAAAAAAATTGTGCAACATGATCTGGTAGGATTTATCCCTGGGATGCAAGGTTGGTTCAATATACAGAAATCAATAAATGTTATTCACCACATCAATAGGCTTAAAAATAAGAACCATATGATCATCTCGATAGATTCGGAAAAAGCATTCGACAAAGTAGAGCATCCCTTTATATTCAAAACTCTAGAAAAACTAGGGATAACAGGAACATACCTCAATATTGTAAAAGCAATCTATGGTAAGCCTCAGGCTAGCATCATTCTGAATGGAGAAAAACTGAAGGCATTCCCTCTAAAATCTGGAACAAGACAGGGATGCCCTCTCTCACCACTTCTGTTCAACATAGTTCTCGAATCACTGGCCAGAGCAATTAGACAGACGAAAGAAAATAAAGGCATAAAAATAGAAAAGAAGAACTCAAATTATCACTATTTGCAGATGACATGATTCGATACCTAGCAGACCCAAAAGGGTCTACAAAGAAACTATTAGAGCTAATAAATGAATTCAGCAAAGTGGCAGGCTATAAAATCAACACGCATAAATCAAAGGCATTCCTGTATATCAGCGACAAATCCTCTGAAATGGAAATGAGGACAACCACCCCATTCACAATATCCTCAATAAAAGTAAAATACTTGGGAATCAACCTAACAAAAGAGGTGAAAGACTTATACAATGAAAACTACAGAACCCTAAAGAAAGAAATAGAAGAAGATCTTAGAAGATGGAAAAATATACCCTGTTCATGGATAGGTAGAAGTAACAACATCAAAATGGCGATATTACCAAAAGTTCTCTATAGGTTTAATCCAATGCCAATCAAAATCCCAAAGGCATTTCTTGTAGAAATAGAGAAAGCAATCATGAAATTCATATGGAAAAATAAAAGACCCAGAATAGCAAAAACAATGCTAAGCAGGAAGTGTGAATCAGGCGGGATAGCTATACCAGACTTCAAACTATACTGCAGAGCAATAGTAACAAAAACACCATGGTACTGGTAACAAAACCGGCGGGTGGACCAATGGTACAGAATAGAGGACACAGAAGCCAATCCACAAAACTACAACTATCTTATATTCGATAAAGGGGCTAAAAGCATGCAATGGAAGAAGGATAGCATCTTCAACAAATGGTGTTGGGAAAACTGGAAATCCATTTGCAACAAAATGAAACTGAATCCCTTTCTCTCGCCATGCACAAAATTTAACTCAAAGTGGATCAAGGAACTTGAATCAAATCAGAGACATGGCATTTGATAGAAGAAAAAGTTGGCTATGATCTACATACTGTGGGGTCGGGCTCCAAACTCCTCAATAGGACACCCATAGCACAACAGTTAATAACTAGAATCAACAAATGGGACTTACTCAAACTAAAAAGTTTTTTCTCAGCAAAAGAAACAATAAGAGAGGTAAATAGGGAGCCTACGTCCTGGGAACAAATCTTTACTCCTCACACTTCAGACAGAGCCATAATATCCAGAATATACAAAGAACTAAAAAAATTAGACAATGAGATAACGAATAACCCAATCAACAAATGGGCCTAGGACCTGAACAGAAATTTCTCAGAGGAGGACATACAATCAATCAACAAGTATATGAAAAAATGCTCACCATCTCTAGCAGTCAGAGAAATGCAAATCAAAACCACCCTAAGATACCATCTCACTCCAGTAAGATTGGCAGCCATTAGGAAGTCAAACAGCATCAAGTGCTGGCGACGATGTGGGGAAAAGGGTACTCTTGTACATTGCTGGTGGGACTGCAAATTGGTGCGGCCAATTTGAAAGCAGTATGGAGATTTCTTGGAAAGCTCGGAATGGAACCACCATTTGATCCAGCTATTCCCCTACTTGGTCTATTCCCCAAAGACCTAAAAAGAGCACACTATAGGGACACTGCTACATCCATGTTCATAGCAGCGCAATTCACAATAGCAAGACTGTGGAACCAACCTAGATGCCCTTCAATAGACGAATGGATAAAAAAAATGTGGCATTTATACACAATGGAGTATTACTCTGCATTAAGAAATGACAAAATCATAGAATTTGGAGGGAAATGGATGGCATTAGTGCAGATTATGCTAAGTGAAGCTAGCCAATCCCTTAAAAACAAATGCCAAATGTCTTCTTTGATATAAGGAAAGTAACTAAGAACAGAGTAGGGACGAAGAGCATGAGAAGAAGATTAACATTAAACAGGGATGAGAGGTGGGAGGGAAAGGGAGAGAGAAGGGAAATTGCATGTAAATGGAAGAAAACCCTTAGGGGTATACAAAATTACATACAAGAGGATGTGAGGGGAAAGGAGGAAAATATAAGGGGGAGAAATGAACTACAGTAGAGGGGGTAGAGAGAGAAGAGGGGAGGGGAGGGGGGAGGGGGGATAGTAGAGGATAGAAAAGGCAGCAGAATACAACAGACACCTGAATGGCAATATGTAAATCAATGGTTCTGCAACTGATGTGATTCTGCAATCTGTATATGGGGTAAAAATGGGAGTTCATATCCCACTTGAATCAAAGTGTGAAATATGATATATCAAGAACTATGTAATGTTTTGAACAACCTACAATAAAAATTATTTAAAAAAATATATGATTTCTTATATATTTTCAGATATCAATTCAATACATTATTTAAAGGGGAACCAGTTATATTATTTATTAACTGTATGATCTATTCATGCATTATCTCTATATTCATGGACACAGGGTACACCTATTTTTACCCTCAATACTAATTTATACGTTTTCAAAATATTCCTCAAAAAATGGTGGAAGAAATACTCATGTCACCTGATCTATATATACATTTTATCACAGTAATATTCTGGACAAAAAAATCAAAGGTCACCCTTAAGTTTGTACCAAAGCCTAAATGGAAAGTGAGCATGGATTACTAAAACCTTCCATGTCCAGGTGGCCTAATGCTCTCAAATGTCAATCTTATTGGTGACTACATTTTTGTTTCTTTCTAAGATTATATATTCAACCTCAAGCCTGTTGAAAATGTCTAATCCTATCACTCACTTTATACTTTGCCTGACTTAGTAATGTCTCTATTTATATCTATTTTCCTACATATTTTCCCCTGTTCATCATTGTGACTGACTCTTCACTTGTGCTGACATTTACATTCACTGTCTACCTGAAACCCTATTGCTTAAGAACTTTTGGTCTAAATCCTATTCTCACTCTTCTTTGTAAACCTACTGACTATCTTCCTAATCCTACCGACTATCCCTTTTTGAGTGGATGTTCTCTTCGACATTCAATCATCCAAGGTACAAGCTCCTATGCCATTGTATATAGATTTATCTGAGACATTTTTGCAGAAAATAATTCAAAGCTAAGTGTACCAATTAAGGGCCCAATGCCCTTCTGGACTTCATATCTTCCATAGATTTCTGTTTTTATACTTATATTTCACCTATATATTCTTGTAAATATCATAGTTTCCCAATACCATTATTCGTCATGCAGAAGGATTTCTAACCCCAAATTGAACATGTTACTAACCCAAAACCATACATTGTTCTCTCAATCGAACTTTACAGAACAGCAGGGACAGGGTTGCTCTTAAAATACAGGAATGTAGGGCATGTTCCAGCTGTTGAGAACATCAAAGGTCCATGCAGAAATCATCCCTTGAGAAGATTAGGCAGCTACAAAAGACCTGAGAGAGAAAAGTCATCTTCTATGGCAAACAACCTTGTCAGCATGAAGGGATGTGTATGAATCAGCCTCTCTCTTCTTAATGTAGAGAAGATGGACCAAAACAGTGCTAGGTGGAGAGCTGTTCCCGGGTGCCCATGGTTTATATACCATTCTAACTTGTGAAAGTGTCACAGGAAGTAGGGGCAGCCTCCATCTCATGGGACTCTTGAAAGCAACTGTTAGGACAAAGTGGTTGTCAAGGCAATGACCTCATTCAGTTCCTGAAGAAGTGATCTACCTCACTTCCTTGGTGATGGAACTCTCTTAACTTGGGATCCAGGAAGCCAGGCACCCGGAGCCAGTCCAGTCCCAGACCCAGTAGGTTCACTTGTTTGAATTTACCAAGGAGAGTGTCAGTCTTTCTTGGTACCTACAGATGTGAGGATGGCCAAATACCAGGAGAGCTCTGAATAGGGGCCTTTCCTGAGAAAGTAGGTAGTGGTTCACCGCAGGCTCCTGACAACTTCACAGAGTTGGCCAAGGAGACCAGATCTGAGATAGGACAGGCCATTTTGGGGGAACATAGTATGGCCCACCACTCAGAGGAAACTCCGGATAGTCACAGAGTTACATGGGGGAAGGAGGTGTCTTTGTGGGTGTGGGTGTGATTTTGTGGTTTTGTCTCATGATCTGAGAATAGGTAGGAAAGACGGTTTGTTTGATTTGAAGTGGTCTTCTTCTAGTAAGTCGTTGGACAAGGCAAGTGTTTCTATGTCTGTGTATCCCACTGTGTCCGTGGTTGTAAACATTAGAAAATAGAATGCAACAATAGATATGTCCTGTATAGTAGAAATATTCCCGGCATTCATCCTGCCCAATTTATGAATGGACTGCAGCTTGCCTTATCCATGGGCAACACCTGCTACCTTCCTAAGTTCCTGTTTCTTCCAGAATTCTCACCACTCTCCAGAATAGTCTCATGGTTTTGTGTCCAAAATATGTACCACCTCCAAGCTCTGTGACATTGCCATGTCCTGGATAGCTGAAGGGAATGGCGAGCATCTCAGAAAACACAGATATCAGTGTGACCAAGAAAGTCTCAGTTGAGAAACAATGTTTTCGGCCTTTTGCTTATCAATTGTTCTGTTTCCCTGAATGTCAGGAAGGTCTTTGCCTCAGGCCACCCCTTTGTGAAGCCTGAAGAAAACAGTTTTCAAATGAAAATGAATGGGCAGGACCTGTGGCTCTTTGCTTTATTGCTTTGGAAATGGATGTGTCTAAATCAGCCTCTTGGCCCTGTGTGAGGTTGTGGCTTAGATTCTCAGCACCTGATGGATATAAAGAGAGATCCCATGTGTGCATCCAAAACCAAAATGGCCAAAAGAGCAATTATTGTGAATGAAGTCTCTCGCATTCATTTGTAAGGTTCCTGACCACCATCAAGTGAGAATACGGATCCTTTGGGTCAAATGAGTTATGCACAGCCCTGCAGAGGCTAGCCCATAGGTTTTTGGGTTTTCTCATGGCTCCAAATCATATAAAGAATCTATACCTGACAGTCAGTAGGCCTCAAATTGGAGATGCAGAGCAGTATTAACAGCTAGCCTATCTGATCACTCCTGGTTCACCGGATGGGTGTCCAGGCCACCTTGACTTTAGGCAAATGAGGGGCAAGGGAGCTTATTTTTGACACTGTCTTGGGCTGCACCCCTCATGAAAAACTCCAGCCAGAGGTTATGATAAGTGTCTATATGGAAGAAGATGAGGGCCATGTGGGAGTGTTTGGTTTTAATTGTGGTCATTTGTTTGGCGGTTGGAAGAGATAACTGGATCCACCTGGGCTTGAACTCTGGCATGATTCCTCTTAGAGACTGAGTTCTGGAATTTACCTAAAAGAAGTATTGCCATGAAATGTGTTGGGATTTTAGGAGGCCACGCATGAGAAGCCTCCCTTGAAAACTGAGATCGAGTGCCAGGGTGTCTTTCCACAGTGCAGTGAGAATCTCAGCCAGGATATCACATGATTTTATTCTGAAAGCCTTGGCAGCCATAGTTGAGAGTCTAAACACATATGGAACTCATATTGTAGACCTCAATGATCCTGGCTTCATGTGACCTTTTGGCCATTCTTTGGGAAGCCTTGCCTGTGAGATTTCTCCAGAGTTTTAATTTAAATGAGCTTCCTCACCACATAATGGTTCCTGCATTAATTGAAACGTACAGTGACTCCAACTTCATCCTTCAAAAATGGCTAAATAAATACCATCAAATTTCTGAAATTCCCATGACCAGGTGGCACTGGAGAACCTTCGGATATCCTGTTGCTGATCATGAGTGAAATAATTCCCCACGCAATGACACTTCACCGGGAGAATTCCAATTTTATTGCTCAAAGCTGTGTGCTTATATAGAACTAAGGGGGAGATGGTAGGGCTTAGATAAATGGCAGCAACCCGTTTATTGGCAAGTTCTTTCAGATATCAGCTCCAGAGCCCAGGAATTAGTTCTCATTGGGGCTAAGGTTCCCCACAAGTGAGATTTGAAATTGGCGCTGACGTGAGAGTTCACAAGGGTGGGAACTTTTTGTGCCACTGCAGAAATGAAGAAGGTACGAAGAAGAAGTCCTTAGGCGCCATGTTGAGGTTTTTCTCTGGGGTATGGCTGCCATTTATTCTTTTCCCAACATTCCACTCTTTTTGTTTTCTTAGGAAGTGGGGCGTCATTTGTCAGATCCGGCTGCTTCCTGCTGTGTGGGGGTGGTGTGGGGCCTAGAAAGAGAAGTGGAGGAATGCTCAGGGAGCAGGTTTGGGATTATCATGGCAGCCAGAAATAAAACCCAGTGGCTATAGACAGCTACTTTCGTAGGGGTGAAGTCAATGAATGTTCCCTGAAGCCAAAGTTGTCGATGGCATGGAACTAGTCCTGGATGGAAGAGATTGTTGGTATCAGCCACTGGTCCTGTAACAGAGACTCTAGGAAATACTGGAAGCGTTGCCTGGACATGGCGTCACCAGCACCTGAAGAAGATCAGAGCAAATAAAAACAGAATGAAGATAAAAATTAAAGGAAATGTCATTTTTTGGCAGAAGTTCCATGTTGGGGGACTGACATAGAAGAGGCCAAGTGCCATGAGAAATCTTAGAAGGTGGTAAAGACTCATGAATCCAGGATGGCAGATTAAGAGGTTCTCAGAGCTCGTTGTCTCCCGCTGTCTGATACCCATTGCATTCCATCATGCCTGGTAGTGAGATTCATCACTGAGTTACTGTTCTCTTGGAGATGTTGGGGGTTCATCGGTCGTCAGAGGCTGGTAGTGCCTAAGCAAAAGCTGGTTGAAAGTTTGATTAGGAATTTTTTGCAGTTGGGTTTGAAGGCACTTCATTTTGCAGGGCAAGAGAGCACAAAAAGGAGCATCCCAATAAGGGGCCCCAAGATATGTAGTAAGTACATGGCAAGATAGGATTGGAAGAACCCCATGATGGGATTGGAGGAGGTATGTTTGAGCAATTCGGTCGATAATTCCTGCAATTTAACAACATTTTTTTTTATTAGCCCAGATTCATTAACATAATAGCAAAATTCCTCTCTGAGGAATAGGCATGTAACCACTTTTTCTGCAGTGAGAAGATCAATTGCCCTTTGGTTCTGTAAAGCCACTTGTGCCAATGATGTAACCTGCCGCTGCAAGGAACCCAGAGACTCAGCCATGGTATTGAGTGTTTCCTGCAGTTTTTGTTGAAGGTCATTGGATGCCCATAGAACATGACCTATAGCTCCACCAGAGAGTCCGAGACTCGTCACTGAGGTTGTTAAAATGAGGCCTACCAGAACCGGCAGAAAGACTACCCTACGGGTGCGGGAAGGTAGGGCCAACTGTCGGAATTCGGTGGGAGTATACAAAGATAGCTGAGGAACTACAGTAACCAAGAAACAGGTGCCAGAGACATTGATCGATGAGGTACTTAAAGACCCATTACACCAGAGGAAATGTTCAGGTTGCCTAAACACAGGGCTCTATGGGGTGTTGTAGCTCAAGGAACAAACGGGTAAAGGATTCATTATTGGCAGGTGGAAACAGATGAAAGGAAATAAAGTATTGGTGGAATAACTTTCCCACAGTGGGATACGTGTCACATGTAGGGGTTGTCCTTTTTAGAGAAATTGTAGGGTTTGGGTGGAATATTTTCTGCCGCTAATGGGACTGCTGCTAGAAGTGGACGACTAAGTGAAGCACAGAGAAAGCACTGAGAAGTAGGCAAAGAAAGACGGGTGGAGTTTAATAATCAAAAAGTTTGGTGTAGCAAATTGAGCCATGTGGGAGGGGGACCTGAGGGGGTTGAAGGCTCTGAATCCTCTTTGGATGAGCTATGGATATGATCTCGAAGTTTTGATTCTGAGTCCTTAATGTGTTCGACTACCTGGATGGTTGCCTTAGGTGGCGTAATCAGGGTGCGGCCAATAGTCATCCACTCTGTGGGTCTGACTGAGGTTGTCTGAGCATAGACAGCAAACTCAAC
The DNA here is from genome assembly GCF_048772815.1 of Callospermophilus lateralis. Taxonomy (NCBI): domain Eukaryota; kingdom Metazoa; phylum Chordata; class Mammalia; order Rodentia; family Sciuridae; genus Callospermophilus; species Callospermophilus lateralis. The sequence continues at coordinate 107,271 of NW_027513092.1, forward strand.
ATAGCCCCAACGTTTGGCCTTGGGGTCAGGTTTATCTAAAGTATACCATCCATTGTTATTGGATGAAGAGCCTTTATGCCACTTTATGTAACTAGAAGTCCACCCTTCAGGGTAACCGAGTGAGTGGTAAGAATAGCTACCACGTTCATCATGGAACCTGCATGACCAATAGGGGCACCCATTATATATCTCAGGCCACCAATGACAATAATCTGTTGTTTGATCAAAAAGGAAGCAAATGAAAGGCCAGTTCCAGCTACCAGGGACGAAGGTCCTTGAAGGTGACAATTTTAGGGAAATAGAGGTGCAGTTGTGGATGAAGCAAGTAGTTGCATCCACTCCGCGGACCTTCTGCATGCCATGTTCTGAGTATCGTTCCCAAAGAGTGAATAAATGCATGGTAGGTGAGGAGGGTAAAGACAAGTCCTGACAGAGCACAGAAAATAAGCAGAGCACAAAAAACAAGCAGTTAGAGAAGACTAGGGTGTTGGGAGAGCTCATTGTGCCTTCTTTAAGAGGAATTGGGCTGCAAGGAAAACCGTGTGAGCCGCAACTTAAATGGGTGAGATGGGTGTGGAGAGCAGGAGTAAAGGGGAGGTTCAGGAGGTGATTCTTGGAGTTCCTCTGGGGTGGCCCTGTCGTCAGCATGTGGGGCCTCCTGGTGATGTGGCTTCAACCTAGACATGTGATTCCAGGGAGTGAGACGGTTGTCTGGTAAGGAGAGTTTGGCGGCGGTGGGGGTACAGAGAATGACAGGCTAGGGGCCTTCCCATTTTGGGGCAAGAGTCCCTTTCTCCTCTGGGGTATTATAATTGACTAGACTAACAGGTGTTAAGGGAGGAGTGTTTGGAGAGGAGACTGGGTCCGGAAGAAGCCAGTCCTGATATTTCCAGAGTTCCGAGCGGAGATGAAGCAAGAGAGGCAAAGACAAATCTCGGGTGAGAGGTCCTTGTGAAATGACCAATGCAGGGGTTATAAGATGTCTTTCATACATTATCTCAAAAGGAGACAGTAAAGATGGTTTCTTAGGGAGAGCTCTGATTCGAAGCAAAGCCAAGGGAAGGAGTTTGACCCAGTCTATGTTTAATTCCATTGTCAATTTGGTAAGGACTTCCTTTAGAGTACGATTTACCCTTTCCACATTCCCTGAAGCCTGGGGGAAATATGGACAGTTGAAATGCCACTTGAAGGAGAGGGCTTGAGAGACCTTTTGTGTGATCCTAGAAGTAAACTCAGGGCCATTGTCATATTGTAGGGAAGTGGGCATACCAAACCTGGGGATGATGTCTGTCAGTAAGATTGAAGCTAAAGTGGAAACCTTTTTATTGTAAGTGGGAAATGCCTCAACCAAACCAGAGAAAGTGTCCACAAAGACAAGGAGGTATTTAGTGTGCCATACTGTGGGCATGTTGGTGAAGTCTACCTGCCAGTCAGCAGAGGGAATGTGTCCCCGGGCTTGTTGGGAAGGGAAACGTTTGGGCCTTAAAGGAGTATGAGGGTTGGTCCGCTGACCGATCTGACAATTAGAGGCTATATTCTGTAGCATGGCTTGTCAGAGGGAGTGAGGAAGAAGAAACTCTGTAAAAAGAGGGTCAAAGACTGAGAATTGGAAAGAAATAGAGTATGAAGGAACTTGAAAAGATGCTTGTTCTTACTGAAAGAAGTAGGGGCTTCAGATGAGCTGTCTAAAGTGGCCATTATATGTCCACCATGGGGGCCATGATTGGAAGTGGTAGCAGCCATTCGTGCCACCTGGTCAGCTTTGGCATTGCCCTCAGTGATAAGAGAGCCGTCCTTCTGATGGGACCTACAATGGACATCTCCCAACTGGGTGGGTAAGTGGGAGGCCTCTATCAGATTGGTTATAAGAGCTGAATTAGTGATCGCATTACCTTTGGTGGTAAGTAGGCCTCGCTTCTTTCAAATTGCAGCATGGGATAATAAGATATGGAAGACATATTTTGAATCAGTTTAGAGGGTGAGGGATTTGCCTTGTGCTAGAAGGCAGGCACGAGTGGATGCTATAAAATCAGCCTGCTGGTCTGTAGTTCCTGAAGGCAAAACTTTGGCCTCTATAATCTCAGTGGCTGAAAATACAGCGTATCCAGAGTAATGAGTTCCATTCTGCCTAAAGGAACTGCTGTCAGTAAACCAGATAAGGTCAGGCTTGGTGAGTGGTCTCTCAAAAATAGAAGAATGACAGGGGAGGAAATCATCTAAGTTTTCCAAGCAATTATGAGTTGGTGTGTGAGACATGGGAGTCATTGGGAGCAGTGAGGCAGGGTTCAGTGCAGAGCAGGGGAGGAAAATAATATTAGGGTTTTCCAGAAAGGAAGTGAGGAGCGACAGAACTCTGGATGTAGGGAGGGTTTGAAGGCCCTTTTAAGGTAAAAGATCTTTCAAGTGATGTGGGGAGTAGATAGTTCAAGGGGCCCCAAAAGTCAGATTAGAGGCTTCTTTGTGTAAAATTTGTCCAGTAGCCAGAGCTCTTAAGCAAGGGGCCCACCCACGGATGGAAAATAAGAAACCATGTCCTCCAGGTCACATAGATGCAGACCCAGGTTGATGGTTTCACTAGAAAGGAAGCTAAAGCACGTGACAACAACATATATTTCAAGTGCCCAACCTCACAGGCAGTATCTCAAGAAGTCTCTAGGACAACAGACCTCCATGTTTTTGAAGTGTTTACCCTGTCCCTTACTTTTGGAAACTCCTCTAACACTTCCAAGGTTGTGAACTCCTGATCGCATTCCATTCCAGATATGTATTCATGGATTTTCTAACTCTTCTCCTCTAATTGTGTCTTACATGGGGTGAAGGTGTTGTCAAGGTATTGTTCTGGATGAGAGTGGGAACATTTTTGTGTAGCACATATTTACATACACATTGGATTCATTTTCCAATTTTCCATTCGAAATACTGAATCCCTGTCAGTAACCCATACCCTAATAGACTCTGACTACTAATCCTAATATGATGGAGACAAATAACCCAAACATAATATTAATACAAGCAGTTCAGAGGAGGCATGGTGTATATTTGGTCTTGCCTTTTGCATGATATAGTGTAGGAGTAATAAATCTTGTCAATTGTTTGTTGAAATAGTACTCCATGTGTTTTAAAGTTAACACATATGTGAATTTCTGTCTCCTTTTTTCTGTAGCCAATTCAGCACATGTATTTTTATATGCACATATAAAATCATACCTGGTATCACACGTATATTTTTGTGAGGTGGCTAACTTGGCAGAAACAAAGTATGAGAAGAAATCACCCCTCCTAAACGCTTTTGGAACTGAAAATTCAAACTATGAGTGAGATTTTTAGTTGAACAACATTATACATAAATCCATGTTCAGTAAAATTAATATTTTTGGATCGGTGGATGATATATATTTCACGATGAATTTTGATTGGCATATATATTGCTACTTCCTAATGTTTCTCTGTGTGATATATATATATTTTTCCAAATATAAAATATATGTGTCTTATTATACACTCCCTTAATAATTCACTCAAGCTCATGTATGTGGTTTTATAATCAAATTTTCATACGATTATTTTCAGAAATATTCATCCACCTGAAATACATATTTGTTTTCTAGTACTGAAAACTCACTTCACTGAATGGTGCAAACAAATCCTTATATTTCTACAGTAACTGACCCAATTTAACATCAATGCATGTAGATTCCAATGGGGCATGATGTGTATTTTGACGTTCATTTTATTTAACACTGGTACATTACTATTTCTTCAGTTTTTGTACATCATAGTATAAACATTTCATCCATAAGTTCACAAATTTAAAGACATTTGAAACACATTCAATCACTTCCTGCTTCAGTACACATGTATTCCTCCTTGCTTTTGACTGGTCATTTCATGAGACTTCTTTCCAAACACATTATTTTCGATTTCCATAATCAATTTTGAAGCAAAACTCACACACTTTATGATAAAACACAAACCTAATATTACCATTAGATGTATAACTTGTTGGAATGAATGTATGTATATCAATATAACATTTAATGTGTATTTTCAGATATCAATTTATTCCAATTTCTAAAGTTGGAATCAGTTATATTATATATTCACACATGGTACACCTATTTGTACCCCCAATACTAATTTATATCTCTTCTAAATATTGCTCCCAGAAATGGTGCAAGAAATACTCATGTCACCTGATCTACATATACATTTTATCACAGTAATATTCTGGCCACAAAATGCAAAGTCACACTTACAATTGTACCAAAGCCTAAATGGAATGTGAGTATGGATTATGAAAATCACCCATGTCCATGTTGCCTAATGCTCTCAAATGTCAATCCTATTGGTGACTACATATTTGTTTCTTCCTAAGATTATGTATTCAACCTCAAGCCTGTTGAAAATGTCTAATCCTATCAATCACTTCATCATTTGCCTGATTTCCTAATGTCTCTAATGATATCTGCTTTCCTACATATTTTCCCCAGTACATCATTGTGACTGACTCTTCAAATGTGCTGACATTTACATTTTCTGTCTACCTGAAACCCTATTGCTAAAGAACTTTTTGTCCAAATCCTATACTGACTCTTTTTTCTAATCCTATCAAGTATCTTCCTAATCCTACCAACTATCCTTTTTTGACTGGATGTTCTCTTCAACATTCAATTATCCAAGGTACAAGGTCCTATGCCATTATGTATAGATTTATCTGAGACACATGTGCACAACATAATTCAGAGTAAAGTATCCCAATCAAGGATCCAATGCCCTTTTGGGCTTCAAATCTTACCTAGATTTGTGTTTTCATACATATATTTCACCTCTATATATCCTTATAAATATTGCAGGTTCCCAATACCATTATTCATGCAGCAGAATGATTCCTAACCCAAATCAATCATGTTATGAACCCTAACCATACTTTGTTTCCTCAACCTAACTTTACAGAAAAGCAAGGACAAAGTTGGTCTTATATAGAAATGTAAGAGATCTTCCACCTGCTGAGAACCTCAAAGGTCCATGCAGAAGTGAACCCTGGGGAAGATATAGAAAGCTATGAAGAACCTGAGAGAGCGAAAGTCATCTTTCATGACAAAAAAAAAAAAAAAGGTCAGGATGAAGGGGTGTGTCTGAAGCAGTCTCTCTCTTCTTAATGTAGAGAAGATGGACCAAACCAGGCCTGTGTGGAGAGCTGTTTACGGGTGCCTATGTTTGATATACCATTCTTACTTGTGAAAGTGTCACAGGAAGTAGGGGCAGCCTCCATCTATTGGGACACTTGGAAGCAACTGTTAGGACAAAGATGTTGCCAAGGCAGTGACCTCATTCAGTTCCTGAAGGAAGTGACCTATATAACTTTCTTGGTGATGGAACTCTCTGAACTTGGGATCCAGGAAGCCAGGCACCCAGAGTCATTCCCAGTCCCAGTCCCAGTGGCCACACATGTTTGGATTTACCAAGGACAGAATCGGTCTTTCTGTGTAACTACTGATGTGAGGATGGCCAAATTCCAGGAGAGCTCTGAAGAGGGGCCTTTCCTGAGAAAGCAGGTAGTGTCTCACTACTGGCACCTGACAACTTCACAGTATTCACCAAGGAGACCAGATGTGACATAGGACAGCCCATTTCGGGGAAACGTAGTATGTCCCATCAGTCAGAGGACACTCCGGATAGTCACAGACCTACTTGGGGGAAGGAGTTGACTTTGTGGGTGTGCGTGTGAGTTTGTAGTTTTGTCTCATGATCTGAGAATATAAAGGAAAGTCGGTTTGTTTGATTTGGATTGGACTGTTTCTAGTAAGTCTTTTGACAATGCGAGTGTTTCTATGTCTCTTTATCCCACTGTGTCCGTGGTTGTAGACATTAGAAAAGAGAATGCATCAATGGATGTGTCCTGTCTAGTAGAAAACTTCACAGCATTCATCCTGCCCAATTTATGAATGGACTGTGGCTTGCCTAATGGATGGGCAACAACTACTATCTTCCTAAGTTCCTGTATGTCTTCTTGAATTCTGGCCACTCTCCAGAATAGGTTCAGGGTTTTGTGTCCACGATATGTACCACCTCCAAGCTCTGTGACATGGCCATGTACTGGATAGCTGAAGGGAATGGGATCATCTCAGAAAACTCAGATATCATTCGAGAAACCCTGCAATGGGCCATTTGCTTATCTATTGTTCTGTTGCCCTGAATGTCAGAAAGGTCTTTGCCTCAGGCCACTCCTTTGTGAAGCCTGAAGGAAACGGTTTTCAAGGGGAATTAATGGGCATCACCTGTTGCTCTTTGCTTAATTGCTTTGGAAAGGAATGTGTCTGCATCAGACTCTTGGCCATGTGTGAGGCTGTTGCATAGATTCTCAGCACCTGATGGATCTAAAGAAAGTTCCCACGTGTGCTTCCAAAACCAAAATGGCCAAAAAAGCAGTCATTGTGGACGAAGTCTCTTGCCTTCCTCTGTAACGTTCCTAACGTCCATCAAGTGAAAATAGGGATCCTTTGTGTCAAATGAGTTCTCAAAACCCTGCAGATGATAGCCCATATGTGCTTGGGTTTTCTCATGATTCCAATTCACATAAAGAGTCTATACCCGAGAGTCAGTAGGCCTCAAATTGGAGAAGCAGAGCAGTATTTATGGCAGGCTTATTTGATCACTCCTGGTTCTCAGGAAGGGTGTCCAGGCAACCCTGACTTTAGGCAAATTATGGGCAAGGGAGTTTATTTTGTACACTGTCTTGGGCTGAGCCCCTCATGGAAACCTCCAGCCACAGGTTATGATGAGTGTCTATATGGAAGAAGATGAGGGCCTTGTGTGAGTGTTTTGGTTTTAATTGTGGTCATTTGTGTAGTGCTTGGAAGTGATGACAGGGTCTACCTGGGCTTGAACTCTGGTGTGATTCCCCTTAGAGTCTGAGTTCTGGAACTGATCTCAGAGAAATATTGCCATGAACTGTGTTCAGATTTTAGGAGGCCACGCATTGGATTTCCCCTTGGAAACTGAGATCAAAAAAGAAGGGTGACTTTCCACAGAGCCTTGGAATCTCAGCTAAGATATCACATGATTTTATTCTGAAAGATGTGGCAGCCATAGTTGACAGTCAGAACACCCATGGACGTCACATTGAAGACCTCAATGGGCCTGGCTTCATGTGACCTTTTGACCACTCTATGGGATGACTTGCCTGTGAGATTTCTCCAGAGATTTCATTGAAATGAGTTTCCTCACCATTTAATGGTTCCTGAATGAACTGAAACCCACAATGCCTCCAACTTCATCCATGAAAAATGGCTAAATAAATACAATAAAATTTTTGAAATTCCCTTAACCAGGTGGCACTGGAGAACCTTTGGATGTCTTTTTCCTGATCATGAGTGTACAAGAGAATGCCATGATTGACGGGGTTTCATGAAAATGGTGTAGAACAAAGATGCCAGTAAGTTGGACCCTGCTGAGTAGTGGGCCTATTGCAGTGGTGGGCAGGTGTGTGATAATACATCTGTGGTGTGGCCAGGAGGATTTTCCATTGCCTTCAAAATGGCTTGTGACTGATATGGTGCAGCCAGCAGACCCTTCTTGTTACATGGAGAGGTTTCTGGGCAAAGTTCAGAGTCAGATTTCTATGGACAAATGGGCAAGCTTTGTGAGATAGAAGCCTGGTTGGTGCATTCTCTGTCACCACAATTGACAGAACTCCCTCCAATACTGGGTCCCAGTTGAACTCGTTGTATTTCATGAAGCAAATACCAAACTCCCAGTGCAGCAGCAAGAAACACCACGAAAAGTGGAGGATGACCAAATGGCTTCACAGTTCACACGGGGAGACACTTAGCACCAAGTGGCCACAGTTTACCTACAAATACAAAATTCAGCACTGCTGCCTCATGTTCATTAGAATACAAAAAACCATGTCCTCCAGGTCACGTAGATGCAGACCCAGCTTTTATGGTGTCACTAGAAAGGAAGCTAAATCTCCTTACAACAACATATATTTCAAGTGCCCAACCTCAGAGGAAGTTTCTCAAGAAGTCTTTAGGCCGGCAGAGCTCCACGTCTTTGGAGTGTTTACCTGTTAGACCAGGACGCTAGAAAAGACCACTGACTCAAATTAAAATCAAATAAAATTAAGCTTATTATTTCCACCGGCTGTGCTGACTCTCCCTCCCAAAATGGTGGGAACAAGACAGCATCCCCAGCTTTCCTACAGCCCAGTTTTATAGCCCAGAAAGTTACACAAAAGGGGGGTTACAGATAACAGAACTCTGATAAACATTACATTAAAGGTAGTTTACAATTTTTTTTTCTGTCCCTACATCAGAATTCATGAGGACCATTAGAGCCTCAGAGAGGGTTGTTGTCTGGCCAGAGAAGGCAAATATTTATGATGTGTCACTAAAGTTTCAGAGAGGGCTGCTATCTGGTCAGAGAGCTGGGCATGCGTGAGTTCAAGGCGTGGGCAGGCATTCCACGCAGGTTCAGAATTTGAAGTAATTTATGGTAAAGCCAAAATTATCTTTTCATGGCTTTGTGGCATGATGGCTCCCAATTTTAATAAAAGATCAGGTTGGGTCTACAATTTCCCCCTTTTCTCTGTGTCCCTTTCAAATCTTTGATAGATTATGGGAAGAACACTGAGGAAATTTTAATCCCTCAGATAAGAGTCTCCAAATTTTTACAACTCACCCAAAACCGATCTCCCTGATTTTACCTGACTTAATTAATTATTTATATTGATAGTCTATTTATCATTCTCTCCATTGTTGTAAAAACAGTGGCATCACTAATTTTTTCTTCTTCTGTCCTGAGACAGGGTGACGTGAGTGGGCTCGTCGTGAGGGACATGAGTTGCCTATTAGAAGTCAGTTGAGAGACATGAGTTGCCCTTTAGAAGTCAGTTTGGTTTGAAGTCAGGTTGGGGAAGAACAGGTTGTAAAGTCATCTGTGAATGGATTCTTCTATGAGTGAAACAAAAACCATGAGTACTGAATAAATGTTGCAGCAGCTGGAACATGTCACTGTATAGAAATTCCCTCATCAGTCTTTAATATCCCCAATTATCAGGGCTGTCAACTTAATATTTAACTTTAAGTGTTACAGTTGGCCCTCCCAATAAGACACAGTTTAATAATTTAATGTCATCTGATCTTGTAAAAATCCTTTTACTAGTATGACCTCTGCGTCTAATAGAGAAACCTTTAATTCTGTTACTCAGGGCTGGATAATCGTACTAGCAAACACCAAGCCTACCTGTGTAGGTTAGGAATATCTGTAGGTCTTAAACTGAAAACTTCTGCCTGTGTCAGCTCTTCTTGATAGTCTCTTTTTATAAGTATTAGGCATTCCTGTGTGAGAATCCTTCTTTGTAGCCTCCAGTCTTACTTATTTTGGGAGGATAAGATAAAGTGCATACCTTAAAATTTTATTATTATTATTATTATTATTATTATTATTATTATTTAAAATGCCCAGGAGTGGCTGTATTTTGGTCTTAACTGTCTTTGCTAAGTGTTTAAGATGAAGCAGTCAAACTGACTTTTGTTTCTATCTATTGTTAACAGTCAGCTGAGATTTTGTGGGAATCAATTCTGGGAAAACTTGAGAAGAGATTCTCAGTTCTGCTAGTGCCATTTGCGCTAGGTGGGTCCAGGTCTTGCTTGACCATTTGGCTTCCCTCAGAAGCATCATGGATGTCTCCTTTCTATGATGACTCTCCTCTTTGTAACAAATGCACTGATTGGCTTTCTGTTCTCCAGTGGTCTCATTAATCTCCCTGATCAGGAGGTTATGTGGCTCAGAGTTGCAAAGCTCTTTAGAGAAGTCCCCTGTTCCCTGGATTCAGACTGACTCAGAGGGCAAGAGCCAAATATTGGTTTTCTTGGCCCTTTTCATTTAACATTCATTTTAAATCCTAATCTTAAAAATCCAGCAAATAAATTTTAACAGCCTTACATTAAGAGTACTGGGCTTTAATGTCTATAACTTTATAATTACCTTTTTTATTAATTGGGATCTGTATTATTCTGTCTGTATTGTAGTTAATGACTTATTATCTTGAATAAACCCATGTTGTGTTCTTAAAGCAACACATTTGTAAAACACTAACAGGGAATCTTTAGATCACTTATAAGAAAATTTCAAACTAAAATTAACAAAAGTAAAAATACTTAGTTCGTGTAATATCTTCCCTGAATTTTTTGGCTGAATTATACATTATATCCCCTGTTTGAGATCCTAGGAATATTGACAATAAAAAAAACTTTTTAACATAACTTTAAAGAAATATTATCTGACCTAATGGTTTCATAGTCATTCTCACATGTAGTAAGATGGGACACACAGCCTTATCTCAGGTAAGGCAGAGCTCTTTATAAATCTTAACTATTTTAGTTCTAAAGCTGATCTTTATTTTTAAATATCATTTGACAATGTTTAAATAAATTGTTTGAGGTCACATGAACATTAGCTAACACCATATGATATCACATTTAAAACATGAATTAAAGAAAGGCTGAAAGTTTTTAACCTTTACAAAGATTAGGCTCTAATTAACTTAAAAATACATTTAAATTGTTCCCCAATGTAAAAAGTAACATAAAAATTTACATATCTTATTGATAACAGGTAAATAAATCCACAATATATTTTTTACCACACAACTTCAGAGCACCAGCTTGATATAATACTCTTTAAACGTTTCTACCTTACAGACTTGCATACCTGTAAGATATGAAAACATTAATAGCATAACAATTACATTTATGTTTCTACATTAATCAAGTTTGGCTTTTAAAGAAATGGCAGTACAGTGCTCTAAAATAACAGTTCTTATTTAATCAGTTGTTTAATTTTTATGGTTGCTTGCTCTAGAAAACATAAATCTTAATAAACTCAATGTTATGGGTAAACTTATGTTTTAAGAAATTTTTGTCTCATTAACACATGACTGATTTTTAAAATCTTATACAGAGTTTACTAAAAAAAATACAGATCTTAGTAAATCAATCAGATATCTAACAAAAGTACTCATGAATGAGTAATCCCATATCAAATTTACTTTACTTATTTATCAAAAAGTTAGAGAAATGTATTGAACAGTGTAAACCATTTTTATGTTGAAGGAAAGGTACTAGAGCCAAGGCATATTAGACATTTTGTAGATGTTAATATTTTGTTAGATGTTTGAACACCTAGAAAACTTTGTAAGCTTAAATTTAAAGACATTTGTTTTTATCTCTTTATCCTATTTAAATTGAAACATTTAAATCACGTGAATTAAAGATCTTTGGATCCACTTTTTTAAAATTTGTTTTTACGAGTGTTATTTTTTTATGAGCGCTCCTTATATATGTTAATTTGTGTATCATATATATGATATACGGACATATGTATATATAGACATACAACACATAACAATTTGTGCACACATAATAATAGTAAAGGCCTTGTAGCTTTTCGTAGGTGAAATCTTTATTGCAATGTTTCAAAAAGTCCACAGTTGGTCAAAGATAGAACTGATCAGAAAAACAGTCTGTATGCTCAAAATCATGAGGTCAAAAAACATAAAGTATCTAAGAAAAAAAATAAGAGTCCTAGAAAAAATGACTTGCCAGTAATTAGTAAATAACATACAATTTACCTTTTTTTTCCCTTAGACCTCAAATCACTCTACTACAAAGCTTGCAGGCTTCTTTCATTCTCATTTCAACATAAGTCATGGCTGAGGTCTGGAAGGAGCAGCAAAAAAACTGCTATTCTGAACAGACATCTCAGGACTAAGGCATTTTAACCATAATTTTCAGGTTCAGATGTTGAAAATTATGATACAAGTTTAAGATACAATTCACAAAATTTCATATCTTTTCATCTTGTTTTGTCAACAGACACCATACTATGATTTACTATTTATGTCCAAATTAATGCACTGGTACACACAGTGACATTTTCCCAGGCTACCCAATTCAAAATTGGTGAAAAAAAAAAAAAAAAAAAAAAAGACCGTATGATTGGGAAGTTTCTTGCCAACTTGGAAGTAGAGTTCTTCAGTTATCCATCCTAAGTATTTAAGTTCTCTGGCATGAATTATCTGAAATCATAAACTAAACAATTACCTAAACCCGACTTTTTACTGCAAGATTGTGCAATGCTTCAAAAACCCATTCAGTTACCAGATTGTTAAAATAAAACATCATCATTTAGACACACATTCAGCTAAGATCATTCCCCAAAAACAATTTATAATATCAACACATTATTGCAGATGCCTTAAAGGGCCAGAAACTAAGACACAATACAGACAGAAAGGAGGTCCAGACTATGGCTGTCAGACAGAACCCTTTAAACCAGAGCAGATAAGAGAAAAATCTCCTACAGCAGTGGCACCATAGATGTCCCCACAAGGGGACCAGATGTTTTCACAGAATGGCAACCTGAAATGTAAAATAAAGTGTCTCCATGGTGACTTTACTGCATTTAGTGTCACCTTTTTCTTTTTCTCTTTTTTTAACAAGACAGAGGTGGCATAATCCTTACAGTGCAGGGAAGGAAGGAGGTAATTCCCTGAATCAACATGGCTTTGGCAGATGCTGGGAGTCACTCAGTTTCCCCTTTTACTTACAGGATTAGCTCCTGTGATTCAGTTCCACATCAAGCATGCTCTATCTCCTAACATTTCAGTAGATAGCTCTCACAAAGTTCAGGGGCGGAGGGTGGGTACAAGATTTGTAACTTAAAGTTTGGTTCCTGACCTTGAAGCCAATTAATTCAAAATTAATAATGAGGACTGGGTTTTGAGAAAAAGAAAAAAGGAGTTTTATTGCTTGGCTAACAAAGGAGAAACACAGGGGACTCTGCCAAAGTTGTGACTCTCTTTATCTGGAGGGACAAGGGGTTTTAAAGGAGTTTCACTTGTTAACCTGGGAGATACTCAGTTCTTAGGTCCCCAGCAGGCATATCCCTCTGCAATGGGTGTGCTCCAGGCAGCCAGCTAGGGGCTTCAATCATCCTGCTTTACAATAGGGGATAAAGTTCATTGCAGTTCCTTAAAACACAGTCCAAAGGGGTGTCAGGCTTAATCTCTTTATTTCTGATTTTCATGTCCAATATACTTAAGTTTTTACCACCAAAATCACACAACAAAACGAACAAAAACAAACAAACAAAAAACCAAAAAATAGAACACAGAACACAAAAAAACAGAAACCCAGCGCCTAAAGACAGAAACAGGGCAAGAGTGCAACATCTTGCTATAGCTCCAGGGTAGGAGCGCATGCGTGCCCGTCGGCACCTCTCTACAGTTCCAGAGGAATTCCCTACAGACAAGAACAGAGGACAGAAAGATTCCCGTTACTGTCCTGGACAGAAGTATATGTGAGCCTCCCCGTGCCACATCTCTGTCATCAGAAGAGATCTCCCTTAACCAGATATCAGATGTTATAAAGGAGCCACTTACCTATGGAGGCGTCCTCCATCAGGTGCTTGCTAATAGTTTTAGTGCAGAGGTTCACTGCAGTGCTCCCTGGACTAAAGGCTCTCTTCCAAATATAAAGAAGATGGACCAAATCAGGCCTGTGTGGAGAGCGGTTCCTTGGTGCCTATGGTTGATATACCATTCTAATTTGTGAAAGTGCCACAGAAAACAGGGTAAGCCTCCTTCTCATGGTACGCTTGAAAGCAACTGTTTGGACAAAGTGGTTGCCAAGGCAGTGACCTCATTCAGTTCCTGAAGGATGTGACCTCACTTCAATCCCTTGGTAATGGAACTCTCTGAACTTGAGATCCAGGAAGCCAGGCACACAGAGTCAGTCTCAGTCCCAGTCCCAGTGTCTCACTTGCTTCGATTTAGCAAGGACAGAGTCAGTCTTTCTTGGTACCTACTGATGTGAGAATGGCCAAATGCCAGGAGTTCTCTGAAGAGGGGCCTTTCCTGAAAAAGTAGGTAGTGGCTCACAGCTGGCTCCTGACCACTTCACAGAGTTGGACAAGGAGACCAGATCTGAGACAGGAAACGCCATATCGGGGGAACATAGTATTGCCCAGCAGTAAGAGGATACTCTGGAGAGTGAGAGACCTACTTGGGGAAGGAGGTGCCTTTGTGGGTGTGGATGTGTGTTTGTGGTTTTGTCTCATGTTCTGATAATAGGCAGGAAAGTCGCTTTGTTTGGTTTGGAGTGAACTGTTTCTAGTAAGTTGTTTCACAAGGCGAGTGTTTCTATGTCTGTGTATCCCACTGTGTCCGTGCTTGTAGACATTAGAAAAGAGAATGCATCAATGGATGTTTCCTGTCAAGTAGAAAGCTTCCCAGCATTCATCCTGCCCAATTTATGAATGCACTAAGGCTTGCCTTATCGATGGGCAACACCTGCTATTTTCCTAAGTTCCTGTTTTCTTCCTGAAATCTAGCCACTGTCCAGAATAGGTTCATGCATTTGCATCCACGATATGTACCACCTCCAAGCACTGTGACATGGACATGTACTGGATAGCTGAAGAGAATGGCAAGCATCTCAGAAAAGTCAGATATCACTGTGACCCAGAAAGACTCAGTAGAGAAACCCTGCGAAGGGCCTTTTGATTACCTATTGTTCTGTTGCCCTGAATGTCAGGAAGGTCTTTGCCTCAGGCCACGCTTTTGTGAAGCCTGAAGAAAACAGTTTTCAAACGGAAATGAATGGGCATCACCTGTGGTTCTTTGCTTAAATGCATTGTAAAGGGATGTGTCTGAATCAGCCTCTTGGCTCTGTGTGAGCCTGTGGCTTAGATTATCAGCACCTGATGGATCTAAAGAAAGATCCCATGTGTGGATCCAAAATCAAAATGGCCAAAAAATCAGTCATTGTTGATGAAGTCTCTCGCATTCCTCTGTAAGGTTCCTGACCTCAATCAAGTGAGAAAAGGGATCCATTGGGTAAATTGAGTTCTTCAAAGCCTTGCAGATGCTAGCCCATAGGTTCTTGGGTTTTCTTATGAATCCAATTCAAATAAAGAATCTAAACCCCACAGACAGTAGGCCTCAAATTGAAGAACAGAGCTGTATTAATGGCAGGCATATTTGATCACTCCTGGTTCACAGGAAGGGTGTCCAGGCCACTCTGACTTTTGGCAAATGATGGGAAAGGGAGATTATTTGGGACACTGTCTTGTACTGTGCCTCTCATGGAATCCTCCTGCCAGAAGTTATGATGAGTGTCTATTTGGAAGAAGATGAGTGCCATTTGGGAGTGTTTTGGTTTTAATTGTGGTCATTTGTGTGGTGGTTGGTAGAGATAATTGAGTCCATCTTGTCTTGAACTTTGGTGTGATTCCCCTTAGAGACTGTGTTTTGGAACTGACCTCTGAGAAGGTACAAGGTCCTGTGTCATTGTATATCCATATTTCTGGGACATCTCTACGGAACGTAATTCAAAGCTAAGTATACCAATCAAGGGCCAAATGAACTTCTGGGCTTCAAATCTAACCTAGATTTCTGTTTTCATACTTATATTGAAAGGTTAATAAAATAGGTACTTGTCACTTCCTGTTTTTCTGTATGCTTAATAAAACACTGTTGAAATCTTGAGAACTGTTTGCTCTTCTTGTTCCCAGAATGTGCTGCCCCCAACTGCCAAACTGCAGAATGTACTCCATCAACCATTTGCACGCAAACCGCCCACTCGCCCTTAACCATCAATAAACTTCCCTCCCTGCCCTCTCCAAGGAAAATATATAAGCACTTCTTAAGCTGTTCTCAGGGCTCTCTGCTCTATTCAAGCGAGCTCTGAGCCCTTGCATGCCGGACTCCCAATAAACCCTTTGCTCTTGCATTAGACAGTCTCTTAGTGGTCTCTTTCATCGATGCTCACCCGACCTTTACTTCTGGTGGCCCCAGCCAGATCCGGTAGCTGCAGATGAAAGACCCCCAACGGGATGCTCTGGGGGGTAAATAAGGCCCCTCTTTCTGGTTTCAGGATTCAGGTTAGGGTTTGACAAAATGGCTATTGGTAAAGAGCGTGAGCTCTCTCCCACGGTGGCTGACACACATGTCACAGAGCCACAGGCCATGTCCCTGGGGGATGGACTCGGGAAATCGAGGAACCATAGTCTCCTCGACTCAGTGATATTTTCTTTCAGATTCGGAATTGCCAGCCCATCAGGTTTTGCCGGATACTCAGTCCTGGTCTCAGTATTGGACGTCCATTGCCTGTCTTTATTGTCTTGTCTTGTCTGTGTCATGTATTGTTGCTTTCACTGTCTGTGTATATTTCATTATGGGACAGAGCACTTCAATGCCTCTGTCCCTGACCCTTAATCACTGGACCAAAGTCTGCTTAAGGGCTCAGAATCTTTCTTTTTCATTAAAACACCAGACCTGGCATATTCTGTGTCTCAGAATAACCCACCTTTGTAGTCGGATGGCCTCTAGAAGGATGTTTCTACTTCGCACTAATTTGAAAAGTCTCAGATATTGTCTTTCAGCCGGGGCCACATAGACATCCAGATCAATAGCCATATATCTTAACTTGTCAGGACCTCTGCAAATCTCCTCCTCCATGGATGAAGCCTTTCCTTGTCCCTGCACCCAATCCTACTCCTTCCCCTATGATTCTATCTCTCAAACTCTCTGTTCCTCAACCTCCACCCTCTGTTCTCCCTGAGTCTCAAGACTCTACTCGTCCTTATCCTCTGCCCTTGTCCCCCAACCCCCAAAACCCTGTAAGTAATTCCCCTGCTGCTGACTCAGCCTCTCCACCATTCGAGGAAGCCAGAATGGCCCAACGCCCTCCAGAAGACTGTCCCATGACACACACAGCGCCTCCTTCCCTGGAGGAAGCTGGCCCGGCTAAAAAAAGTCAGAGAACTCGCCAACGTTTTCACACCTGCCTACTTGGAATGACTGCCAACAACTCCTAGGGACTCTCTTCATGACAGAGGAATGAGAGAAAAACCTCCTGGAAGCTAGAAAAAAATATCCTCGGACCTGATGGGCGACCAACACAACTTCCCAACATAATAAAAGCTGCCTTCCCCTTTAACCAACCCAACTGGGACCCCAACACCTTTGAAGATAGGGAGCATCTGTCCAATTATTGCCAGGCTCTAATTGCGGGTATCCAAGGGGCCGCTAGGTGACCAACTAATTTGGCCATGGTAAGAGAAATTATTAAAAGGCCTGATGA
Source organism: Callospermophilus lateralis (assembly GCF_048772815.1). Taxonomy (NCBI): domain Eukaryota; kingdom Metazoa; phylum Chordata; class Mammalia; order Rodentia; family Sciuridae; genus Callospermophilus; species Callospermophilus lateralis. The sequence continues at coordinate 124,421 of NW_027513092.1, forward strand.
ATCTTCCTCTATGATTCTAGAGAGAATTATGGAGGCATATAAGAGATATACTCCTTTCGATCCTCAGGCAGCAGATCAAAAGGCATCTGTCACGATGGCCTTAATTGTTGAAGCTGCCATGGATATTAAAAAAAAAGTTAAAAGAGAGATTTAGTCAGAGAAGCCGAAAAAGTATACTATAAGAGAGAAACAGGGAAAAAGAAAGGGAGCAGAGGGAGGATGAGAGAAGCAAAAGAAAGACTAAGGCATTGACTAAGATCCTGGTCACAACAAGAAAGAGGCCAGAAATTAAGACATAAGGTGACAGGAAGCGATACCTGGGCTCGTGCCACAGGCCACCCCTGGCCTCAGATCAATGTGCCTACTGTAAAAAAAAAGGACACTGGGCCAAAGAGTGCCCTATAAAGAGACAGACATGCCAGCCAGCCATTCTGACTCTGGGGGATGACTAAGAAAGTTGGGGCTCAGATTCTTTCCCCTAGCTCAGGGTAAGATTTGAAGTGTAGGGGACCCCAGTAAACTTTGAAGTGAATACAGGAGCAGTATACTCAGCCCTTAAGGCCCCCTTGGGCCATCTATCAAATAAAAGGTCTGTAGTTCAAAGGGCTAATGGCAGTAAATATCGGGCTTAGACTACTAAGAGGACCATGGACCTGGGGAAAGGAAAAATCCATCACTCCTTCCTAGTAATCCCAGAATGCCCGCACCCATTTATGGGCAGAGATCTGCTCACCAAGCTCTGGGCCAAAATAACTTTTAACCCTGAAGGCCCCCAAATGAAATTTCTAAATCCTTCAGTAAAAACTCCTATAGTCACGGCTTTAACTATATTAGTAGAAGATGAACGTCCACTCTTCACACCCCCCAAGACTGATCAAACAGGCAAGCTACCCCAGAAATGGATAACAGATTACCGAGATGCCTGGGCAAAAACTGCTGTGTTAGGCCTGGCCGTGAAACAACCTCCAATAACAGTGGAGTTAAAAACCTCAGCCTCCCAATCAATGTCAAATAATATCTTCTAAGCATAAAAAGCTAAAGATGGGATAAGGCCCTATATTCAGAAATATCTGGCCTTAGGGGTCCTAAGGCCCTGTCAATTGGCCTGGAACACTCCCCTGCTATTAGAAGAAAAAGCCAGGAACCAGGGACTATCACCCTGTTAAAGACCTAAGAGAGATCAACAACAGAGTGCAGGACATTTACTCCACGGTACCTAATCTGTTCAATCTGCTTTGCACTCTGAACCCTGAGCAGAAATGGTATACTGTTCTGGACTTAAAACAAGCTTTCTTTTGCTTGCCTCTGCATAAAGATAGTCAGTTGCTGTTTGCTTTTGGGTGGGTAGACCCAGAAACTGGAAAGTCTAGTCAACTAACTTGGACTAGACTCGCAGAGGGGTTCAAAAACTCCCCCACTCTCTTTGATGAAGCCCTTCACAGAGATCTGAACAATTTCTGAACTACACACCCCGAATTCACCCAGCTTCAATATGTGGATCACCTGCTACTGGCATCCAACACCAAGGAAAACTGTGAACTGGGACCCAAGCACTATTATCCGAGCTTGCTCAACTCGGGTATAGAGCTTTGGCCAAAATTGCCCAATTTGCCAGCAAGAAGTAATCTTCCTCGACTATTTCCTTAGGGGCGGTAAACGATGGCTCACTGAGCCCAGAAAACAAACCATTGAGCAGATAGCAACCCCATCTTACAGCAGACAACTAAGAGTTTCTTGGGATTGCTGGGTTTTGCAGGTTATGGATAAATGGGTTTGAGTCCTTAGCTGCTCCTTTATACCCGCTGTTAAAGGGAGATGCCCAATTCCAATGGACCCCTAAGTACCAGGAATTTTTAGATAACATCTAAGGACACTGACATTGAACGCCTCAACTTTACTGAGCTCAGCCTGCAATTACAGAAAGCCCTACACTACGTTAAAAATGTACATCAACTCACTCACCTTGGTTCAAAGAAACTGCAGGCATTCCTGTAGGATTAAGAACAGAGTTTTCCACTAACTGACTCAAAGCGAAAGGAAATAATTGAACTGGTAACAAAAGCCTGTCGGGTCAGTCAATTATTTAATGCTTACCCTTCCAAGTTTCTTAGACGAAAGCACCTACGAGGAACCAGACCAGGACAATTCTGGGAAGTGCACATTACTGAAATTAAGCCAGCAAGGAATGGACTTAAATATCTCTTAGTCTTTGTGGATACATTCTCAGGATGGATTGAAGCCTTACACACACACACACACACACACACACACACACACACACACACACAGAAAAAAAAAAAAAAAACGGCGCAAACGGTTCTCAAGAAGATCCTGGAAGATATTTTTCCAAGATACGGTCTGTCTAAGATAATAGGGTCTAATAATGGACTTGTGTTCATGGCCCAGGTAAGTCAGGTGTGGATTAATTGTAAGTTACATTATGCTTATATACCCCAGAGCTCAGGAGAGGTAGAAAAAATAAATAGAACCATTAAACAGACCTTAACAAAATTAAGCTTAGAGACCAGCATAAAAGATTGGACTATGCTCCTGCCTTACGCACTGTTTCATGCGAGAAATACTCCCTCAGTTTCTTTGTGTAACCTCACCCCCTATGAAATTCTCTAAGATGCCCATCATCCTTAAGGGACCTAATCCCCAACTCTAAGGCCTAACAATCCCTTCCACACCCCTTGCTTGACAGACTTAAAGCCATTGAAAGAACTCAGTGATAACTGTGGAAACAGCTGGCCACTGCCTACCAACCTGGGGACGAGGGGATTCCACATCAATATCAAGTAAGAGACTTCGTCAACATAAGACAACATCAGGTGTTATCCCTAGAACCCCGCTGGAAAGGAACATACCAGGTGCTACTTATAACACCTACAGCCATAAAAGTAGACAGAATCACTTTTTGGATCCATGCCTCTCATCTCAAGCCTTCGCTGTGTCCAGACTCTGGTTGGAAACTGGAAAAAACTGGTAACCATTTCAAATTGCGTATTCGCTATGTGGACGAGACTATAGACTCTCCCCTTGGCCACCAGTACTCCTAACCCTCATCAGCCTGTTCAGCAGTGAAGGCAGATCTGAAATCCTACTAGACAAGAAGTATGGTCTATCTCGCATACAGCCCCCTTAGGGACCTGGTGGCTATCTCTCCACCCAGACATTTTTCAGCTTGGTATAGGTCTTTCCTATTGAGATAACCCCAATGAAGAGGATCCCACTAAAGTTCCATTAAATCCCTTCCATACCATAGATAATTGAAACAAACATTATGGATGCACGGAAACGCGAGCCAGATTCAGGTTGGTTAGCCTAGATTACTATATATGCCCGGCGGACTATCAAAGCCACAAACAGCCATGGCTGTGTGGGGGGAAAGCCAACTTCTTGTGTAATTCATGGGGATGTGAGCATACCAGGGCTGCCTGGTGGAACCCAAACTCCTCATCAAATTCAGTACACAGCATTGGCCATATAACCAATTAGACAACCAAAAACTATGGCCCCCAGAGGGTTCTCTAGATCCTCAAATTCTGCGTGACATTTTTAACTTCGGCAAGTGCTCAAAAGGGGAAAATTCCCCTATGTGTAATCCTTTTCCCTCCTTCACTCACATCCTGTACTATGCTTCTCCAATAGTTCCTCACGCTCAGCCTTCTGCTCTAGACTCTCTGCTGTCACTCCCACCTCAGCAACCTGATTTCTTCCCTCCAATTACTACATCAAAAACCCAAACCTCCGCCAGTTCTCAGACCATTGCCCCCTTGCTGATGTAGCAGGTACCGAGGTACCCCTCCACTCACTCACTCCTCTCTTTTTCTGTCTGTGCCTGCACTAGGTCCCACCAAGTCCTCTAAGAAGCTAAACCAAAGCTCAAACCAGCTGAGAAGAGCCCTCAGACCCCTATCCAAGATGTAATAAAAATAGCCTTTAAAGTTGCTTTGTCATCACTGAAAACAGGTTACTAAAAATTTAAAGTCCCTCACAGGCTTTTTGGAATACTCACTCCCATCTTCACCTCTGCTCTACCTGTTCTACTGCTCAAGTTTTGTTCTAGGAAAATCCCAAACCCCTTTTCCATTATTCTTTTACATCTCATCTTCCTCATTCTCAGATCCACGGAGCTGCTCTCAGCCTCGCCTTCCCCGTCTTCCCCCTCTGTACCAGGTCCATAGATATGTCTTAAATAACCTTCTCCAGAAGTCTTCACCGAGGCTTACATTAGGTCTTTCAGCAAAAGAGTCCCTCTGAAAGAGTTCAATGTAGATAAACTTCCACTTTTCGTGTTGCCCTGTTCTACTTGTCCACTGGCTGGAAAAATCACCACCCCTAAGCTTGACACCGCCTTACTAGATTTTCACAAAATATGTGAACAAGGCCTCTGGCCTTGAGCTGGGGCTTCACAGAGATGGCTAGATTTCTAAGATAAAAAAGTTACCAATTGGGCTTCATGGTGACAGCTGGCAGGGAGAAAAAAAAGAGACAAAAAATCTCTCCCTTTCCAAGGTGTCTTTGAAAAGTTAACTTGCCCAGAACAGAGGAACAAAAACAGAAACAAAAACTGATTTCTGTGAATTTCTACAGACTGTGAACTTCTGAGCCACTTCCCTTACATGTTGGGTACAAATTCTAAAACTACCGAAACTTGGGGTTCAGGGGATTAATTGATTACAACAGAAGCAATACCCTCTAAATCCGGATGCAACCAAATAAGACTGTTTTCCTGTGTTTGGTGCTATCTTAGGTCCCTTTCCTTGTCCGTCCCTACAACAGTATAATTCTATATACTTTAACATTATTTATGTTTTCATAAAATGGTCAATATATGTGATTAATTATGTAATGATGCACATGTTTTCCAGAGTTCTCTATCATGACTTAGGTTCATTTAAAGATCAAATAGGGGGGGCATACAACCCGGTTCCACTGGGAACCTGTATCCCTCACTTTAGCCATCCTATTAGAAATAATAGTTGCTGAAGGGGTGGGCTAGTCCATGAGACACAACAAAGACACAATTAGAAGCAGAAATATGCCAAAGCTTAAAGACATTAAAAACCGACATCACAGCTTTACAGGAATTTTAACCTCTTTCTTTCTGAAGTTGTTTTACAAAGCAGGCGAGTGTTGGACCTCCTCTTAATGAGAGAAAGGTGCCTTTTTGCTTGCATTGAAGGAAGAATGTTGTTTTTATGCCGACAATACTGGAGTTGTAAAAGAATCTATGAGTAAATTAAGAAAACGACTTGAAGAGCGTCAAAGAGAGACAGAGGCCCCAAAAGGGAGGTTTGAGTCTTGGTTCACATAGTGACCTGATTAACTACGCTTTTATCTGCCATGGCCGGTCCATTAAAAATCCTCATATTATTGCTAACTGTAGGACCCTGTTTGCTCAACCGTGTAGTTTCCTTTCTAAACCAAATCGAACCTGTTATTAATCCTAACCATACACTGTTCTCTCAATCTAATTTTACAGAAGAGCAGGGACAGAATTGGTATTAAAATACAGAATTATAGAGGATCTTCCACTTGCTGAAAACCTCAAAGGTCCACGCAGAAATGATCCCTGGAAAAGATGTAGGCAAGTACAAAGGATCTGAGAGAGCAAAAGTCTTCCATGGCAAACAACCTGCTCAGGATGAAGGGATGTGTCTGAATCAGCCACTCTCTTCTTAATGTAGAGAAGGTGGACCAAAGCAGGCATGTGTTGAGAGCTGCTCCTGCATGCCTATGGTTGACATACCACTCTGACCTGTGAAAGTGTCACTTGAAGTAGGAGCAGCCTCCTTCTCATGGGAACCTTGGAAGCAACTGTTAAGACAAAGTTGTTGCCAAGGCAGTGACCTCATTCAGTTCCAAAAGGAAGTGACCACACCTAACTTCCTTGGTGATGGAACTCTCTGAACTTGGAATCCAGGAAGCCAGGCACCCAGAGCCAGTCCCAGTCCCAGTCCCAGTGGTCAAACTTATTTTGATTTACCAAGGACAGACTCAGTCTTTCTTGGGACCTACTGATGTAAGGATGGCCAAATGCAAGGAAAGCTATGAAGAGGGGCCTTTCCTGAGAAAGCAGGCAGTGGCTCACCGCTGGCTCCTGACAACTTCACAGAGTTGGCCAAAAAGACCAGATTTGAGACAGAACAGGCTATTTTCAGGGAACATAGTAAGGCCCACCAGTCAGAGGACACTCCGGATAGTCACAGACCTACTTGGGGAAAGGAGGTGCCTTTGTTGTGTGGGTGTGGGTTTGTGGTTTTGTCTCATGTTCTGAGGATAGGTATGAAAGGCAGTTTGTTTTGTTTGGAGTGAACTGTTTCTTGTAAGTCGTTTGACAAGGCGAGAATTTCTGTCTGTGTATCCCACTGTGTCCGTGGTTGTAGACATTAGAAAAGAGAATGCATCAATGAATATATCCTGTCTAGTAGAAAGCTTCACAGCATTCATCCTGCCCTATTTATGAATGGACTGCAGCTTGCCTTATTGATGTGCAACACCTGCTATCTTCCTTAGTTCCTGTTTTATTCCTGAATTCTGGCCACTCTCCAGAATAGGTTCATGGTTTTCTGTTTAAGATATGTACAACCTCGAAGCTCTGTGACATGACCATGTACTGAAGGGAATGGTGAGCATCTCAGAAAACTCAGATATCAGTGTGACCAGGAAAGTCTCAGTGGAGAATCCCTGCTTGGGGCCTTTTGTTTACCTATTCTTCTGTTGCCCTGAATGTCAGGAAGGTCTTTTCCTCAGCCCACCACTTTTTGAAGCCTGAAGAAAACAGTTTTCAAATGGAAATGAATGGGCATTGCCTGTGGCTCTTTGCTTAATTGCTTTGGAAAGGATGTGTCTGAATCAGCCTATTTACCCTGTGTGAGACTGTGACTTAGATTCTCAGCTCCTGATGGATCTAAAGAAAGATCCCATGTTTACATCCAAAAACAAAATGGCCAAAAGAGCAGTCCTTGTGGATGAAGTCTCTCGCCTTCCTCTGTAACTTTCCTGACCTCCATCAAGTCAGATTAGGGATCCTTTGGGTCAAATGAGTTCTTCAAAGCCCTGCAGAGGCTAGCCCATATTTGCTTGGGTTTTCTCAAGACTCCAATTCACATAAAGAATCCAAACCCCACAGTCATTTGGCCTCAAATTGAAGAAGCGGAGCAGTATTAACGGGAGGCCTACTTAATCTCTCCTGGTTCACAAGAAGAGTGTCCAGGCCACCCTGAATTTAGGCAAATTAGGTGCAAGAGAGCTTATTTTGGACACGGTCTTGGGGTGTGCCCCTCATGGAAAACTCCAGCCATAGGTTATTGTGAGTGTCTATATGGAAGAAGATGAGCGCCACGTTGGAGTGTTTTGGTTTAAATTGTGGTCATTTGGGTGGCGGTTGGAAGAGATGACTTGGTCCACATGTTCTTGAACTCTGGTGTGACTCCCTTAGAGTCTGAGTTCTGGAACTGACCTCAGAGAAGTATTGCCATAAATAGTGTTGAGATTTTAGGAAGCCAGGCATGAGCATTGCCCTTGGAAACTGAGTTCTAGGCCCAGGGTGGCTTTCCACAGAGCACTGAGCCTCTCAGCCAGGATACCACAAATTTTATTCTGAAAGACTTGGCACCCATAGTTGAGAGTCAAAACTCATATGGACCTCACATTGTAGACCTAAATGGGCATAACATCATATGATCTTTTGGCCACTCTTTGGGAAGCCTTACCTGTGAGTGTTCTCCAGAGATTTCATTGAAATGAGCTTCCTAACCATTTAATGGTTCCTGAAAGAATTGAAACTCACAGTGCCTCCAACTTCATCCTTGAAAAATGGCTAGATAAATACCATGAAATTTTTGAATTTCCCATCACCAGGTGGCACTGGAAAACCTTTTGATGTCCTGTTGCTGATCATGAATATACCAGACAGTGCCTTGATTGACTGGGTTTCATGTAAATGGTGTAGAACAGAGATGCCAGTAAGTTGGACTCTGTTGAGTAGTAGGTTAGAGCAGTGGTGGGCAGGTATGTGATAAAACATCTGTGGTGGGGCCATGTGTATCTTCCATTGGCTTCAAATGCCTTGTGACTGACATGGTGCAGCCAGCAGAACCTTCCATGTAAAGGCAAGTTGTTATTTGGAGAGGTTTCAGGACATTGTTCAGAATCAGGGTGCTATGGTCAAGGGGGCAAGATATGTAGGATAGGATCCTAGTTCTTGGATCCTCCTGCAAAACCTGACCCACCATACATGACAGAACTTCCTCTTGCACTGTGACCCAGTTGAACTCTTTGTATTTCGTGAAGCAAATACCAAACACCCAGTGCAGCAAGAAGAAACACCACGAAAATGGAAGATGACCATATGGCTTCACAGTGCACACTGCCACACATTTATCCCCCAGTGGCCACAGTTTACCTAAAAAGAGAATTCAGCACTGCTGCCTCATGTACATTGGGAAATAAGAAACCATGTCCTTCAGGTCTCATAGATCCAGACGAAGCTTTTATGGTCTCCCTAGAAAGGAAGCTAACCTCCTGACAACAACATATTTTTCAAGTGCCCAAACTCACAGGCAGTTTCTCTAGAAATCTCTAGGCCAGCAGACCTCCATGTTTGTGGAGTTTTTACACTGTCCCATACTTTTGGAAACTACTCTACCACTTCAAAGGTTGTGAGCTCCTGAGCATATTCCATTTAACATATTTATTCACAGATTTTCTAAATCTTCTCCTCTAATTGTGTCTTACTTGGGGTGAAGGAATTGTCAAGGCATTGTTCTGGATGAGAGTGGGAATAATTTTGTGTAGCACATATTTACATACACATTGGATTCATTGTTCAATTTTCCATTCGAAATGCTGAATCTTTGACACTAACCCATACCCTACTAGACTCTGACTACTAATTCTAATATGATGGAGAAAAGTAACCCAAACAGAATAGAAATACTAGCACTTCAGAGGAGGCATGGTGGATAGTTGGTTTGCCTTTTGCATGATATAGGGTAGGAGTTATAAATCTTGTCAATTTTTTGTTGATATAGTTCTGCATGTGTTTTTAAAGTTAACACATATGTAAATTCCTGTCTCCATTTTTCTGTAGCCTATTCAGCACATGTATTTTTATATGCACATATAGAATCCTACCTGGTATCACACGTATATTCTTGAGAGGTGGCTAACTTGGCAGATACAAAGTGTGAGAAGAGATCACTCCTCATTAATGCTTTTGGAACTGAAAATTCAGACTATGAGTGAGCTTCTTAGTTGAAAAACATTATACATAAATCCATGTTCAGTAAAATTAATATTTTGGATCTGTGGATGATATATATTTCACAATGAATTTTAATTGGCATATATATTGCTACTATTTAATGTCTCTGTGTGTGTTTTGTGTGTGTGTGTGTATATATATATATATATATATATATATATATATATATACTCTCTAGATTTTTCAAAATATAAAATATATGTGTCCTATTATACACTCCCTAAATTCATTCTTGTTCATGTATGTGGTTTTATATTAAACTTTTCATAAGATTATTTTAAAAATATTCATCCACCTGAAATACATATTTGTTTTCTAGTACTAAAAAGTTACTTCAGTGAATGGTGCAAACAAATCCTTATATTTTTACAGTAGCTGACCCACATTAGCATCAATGCAAGTAGATTCCTATGGAACATGATGTGTATTTTGACGTTCATTTTTATTAAACACTGGTACATTACTATTTCTGCAGTTTTTATACATTATAGAATATACATTTCATCCACAAGTTCACAAATTTAAAGAAATTTGTAACATATTCAATCACTTCCTGCTTCAGAACATATGTATTCCTCCTTGTTTTTGAGTGGTCATTTCATGAGATTTCTTTCCAAACACATTATTCTCGATTTCCATAATCAAATTTGAAGCAAAATTCACACACTCTTGGTGATAAACCACAACCGTAATATTACCATTAGATGTATTACTGGTTGGAATGAATGTATGTATATCAATATATAATTCCTGTGTATTTTCAGGTATCAATTCAATCCATTATTTAAAGTTGGAACAAGTTATATTATTTATTCACAGTATGGTCTATTCATGCATTATCTCTATATTCATACATACATGGTACACCTATATGTACCCCCAATACTAATTTATACCCCTTCAAAATATTGCTCCAAGAAATGGTGCAAGAAATACTCATGTCACCTGATCTACATATACGTTTTATCACAGTAATATTCTGGCCACAAAATGCAAAGTCACACTTATGATTGTACCGAAGCCTAAATGGAATGTGAGTATGGATTATGAAAATAACCCATGTCCAGGTTGCCTAATGCTCTCAAATGTAAATCCTATTGGTGACTACATATTTGTTACTTCCTAAGATTATATATTCAATCTCAAGCCTGTTGAAAATGTCTTTTGCTATCACTCACTTTATACTTTGCTGATTTCCTAATGTCTCTATTGATATCTGCTTTCCTACATATTTTCCCCAGTTCATCACTGTGACTGACTCTTCACATATGCTGACATTTACATTTTCTGTCTACCTGAAAACCTATTGCTAAAGAACTATTTGTCCAAATGCTATACTCACACTTTTTTATAATCCTACCAACTATCTTCCTAATCCTACCGACTCTCCCTCTTTGAATGGTTGTTCTCCTCAACATTCAATCATCCAAGGTATCAGATCTTATGCCATTGTGTATAGATTTATCTGAGACATCTGTGCAGAACATAATTAAAAGCTAAGTATCCCAATCAAGGACCCAATGCCCTTCTGGGCTTCAAATGTTACCGAGATTTCTGTTTTCATTCATATATTTCACCTATATAATCTTATAAATATTGCAGGTTCCCAATACCATTATTCATCCAGCAGAATGATCCTAACCCAAATCAAACATGTTATTAACTGTAACCATACACTGTTCCCTCAATCTAACTTTACGGAAGAGCAGGGACAGAGTTGGTCTTACAATACAGGAATGTAGGAGATCTTCAACTTCCGGAGAACTTCAAAGGTCCATGCAGAAATGATCCCTAAAGAAGATGTAGGCAGCTATGATGGACCTGAGAGTGCGAAAGTCATCTTTCATGACAAAAAAAAACAGGTCAGGATGAAGGGGTGTGTCTGAAGCAGTCTCTCTCTTCTTAATGTAGAGAAGATGGACCAAACCAGCCTTGTGTGGAGAGCTGTTCCCGGGTGCCTATGGTTGATATTCCATTCTAACTTGTGAAAGTGTCATAGGAAGTAGGGGCAGGATCCATCTCATGGACCCTTGGAAGCAACTGTTAGGACAAAGTGGTTGCCAAGGCAGTGACCTCATTCAGTTCTAGACGAAGTGACCCATGTCACTTTCTTGTTGATGGAACACTCTGAACTTGGAATCCAGGAAGCCAGGCACCCTGAGGCAGTCCCAGTCTAAGTCCCAGTGGTCTCAAATTTTTGGATTTAAGAAGGATAGAGTAAGTCTTTCTTGGCAACTACTAAATTGAAGATGGACAAATGCCAGGAAAGCTCTGAAGAGGGGCTTTACCTGAGAAAACAGGCAGTGGCTCACCGCTGGCTCCTGATAACTTCACAGTTTTGGCCAAGAAGACCAGATCTGACATAGGACAGCCCATTTCGGGGAAACATAGTATGGCCCACCAGTCAGAGGACGCTCCGGATAGTCACAGACCTATTTGGGGAAAGAAGGTGCCTTTGTGGGTGTGTGTGTGTGTGTTTGTGTGTTTGTGATTTTGTCTCAAGTTTTGAGAATATGTAGGAAAGTCGGTTTGTTTGGTTTGGAGTGGACTGTTTCTAGTAAGTCCTTTGAGAAGGTGAGTGTTTCTATGTCTGGGTATCCCACTGTATTTGTGGTTGTAGACAATAGAAAAGAGAATGCATCAATAGATGTGTCCTGTCTAGTAGAATTCTTCGCAGAATTCATCCTGTCCAATTTATGAATGGACTGCAGGTTACCTTATGGATGGGCAACACCTATTACCTTCCTACATTCCTGATATCTTCCTGAATCTGGTCACTCTCCCATAGGCTTATGGTTTTGTGTTCAAGATATGTATCTCCTCCACAATCTGGGACATGGCCATGTACTGGATAGCTGAAGAGAATGGTGAATATCTCAGAAAACTCAGATATCAGTGTGACCAGGAAAGTCTCAGTGGAGAAAATCTGCTTTCGTATTTTGCTTACCTATTGTTCTGTTGCCCTGAATGAAAGGAAGGACTTTGCCTAAGGCCACACATTTCCAAAGCCTGAAAAAAACAGTTTTCAAATGGAAATAAATGGGCATCACCTGTGGCTCCTGGCTTAATTACTTTGCAAAGGGATATGTCTGAATCAGCCTCTTAGTGCAGTGTGAGATTATCGCTTAGATTCTCAGCACCTGATGGATCTAAAGAAAGATCCCATGTGTGCATCCAAATCCAAAATGGCCAAAAAAGAAGTCATTGTGATGAAGTATCTTGCCTTCCTCTGTAAGGTTCCTGATCTCCATCAAGTGATAACAGGGATCTTTGGGTCAACTGAGTTCTTCAAGCCCTGCAGAGGCTAGCCCATAGGTGCTTGGGTTTTCTCATGACTGCAAATCACATAAAGAAACTATACCCGACAGTCTGTATGCCTCAAATTGGAAAAGCAGAACAGTATTAATGGCAGACCTCTTTGATCAGTCCTGGTTCACAGGAACGTTGTCCAGGAAACACTGACTTTAGACAAATGAAGGGCAAGGGAGCTTATTTTGACTTTGTCTTGGGCTGTGTGCCTCATAAAAACTTCCAGCCAAGGTTATGATGAGTGTCTATATGGAAGAAAATGAGGGCCATGTGGGAGTGTTTTGGTTTTAATTCTGGTCATTGGTGTGGCGGTTGGAAGAGATGACTGGGTCAACTGGGCTTCAACTCTGGTGTGTTTCCACTTAGAGACTGAGATCTGAAACTGATCTCAGAGAAGAATTGCCATGAATTGTGTTGGGATTTTAGGAGGCCACGCATGAGAGTCGCCCTTGGAACCTGAGATCTAGGACCAGGGTGGCTTTCCACAAAGAACTGGGAATCTCAGCATGGATATCACATGATTTTATTCTGAAAGACTTGGCAGCCATAGTTGAGAGTCAAAAGACATAGGACCTCACATTGTAGATCTCAATGGTCCTGGCTTCAAGTGACCTTTTGTCCACTCTTTGGAAAGCCTTGCCTGTGAGAGTTCTCCAGAATTTTCTTTGAAATGAACTTTCTCAACATTTAATGGTTCCTGAATAATTGTGCATCCAACGTCATCCTTGAAAAATGGCTAGATAAATACCACGAAATTTTTGAATTTTCCATGACCAGGTGGAACTGCAGAAACTTTCGATGTCCTGTTGCTTACCATGAGTGTACCAGACAGTGCCTTGATTGACAGGGTTTCATGAAAATTGTTTAGAACAGAGATGCCAGTATTTTGGAGCCTGCTGAGTAGTGGGCCTAGAGCAGTGGTGGACAGGTGTGTGATAAAACATCATGGTGGGGCCATTTCAATCTGCCATTGGCTTCCAAATGGCTTGTAACTGACAGAGTGCAGACATCAGACCCTTATACGTAAAGGCATCTTGTTATATGGCGTAGTTTCAGGGCAATGTTCAGAATCAGGTTGCTATGGACAAGGGGGGAATCTTTGAGTGATAGAAGCCTGGTTGGTGAATTTTCTTGCAGACCCTGACCCACCACACGTGACAGATACCTCAAGCACTGTTTCCCAGTTGAACTCCTTGTATTTTGTGAAGCATGAACCAAACACCATGTGCAGCAGCAAGAAACACCACGAAAAGTGGAGGATGACCAAATTGTTTCACAGTCCACACAGGGAGACACAGTTTACCTACAAAGAGAGAATTGAGCACTGCTGCCTCGTGTTCATTGGAAAATAGGAAACGATGTCCTCCAGGTCACATAGATGAAGACCCAGCTTTGAGGGTCTCACTACAAAGGAAGCTTAACTCCTGACAACAACCTATATTTCAGTGCCCAACTTCACTGGCAGTTTCTCAAAAAGTTTTAGGCAAGCAGAGCTTCATGTTTGTGGAGTGTGTACCCTGTCCTTACTTTTGGAAACTCCTATACCACCTCCAAGTTTGTGCACTCCTGAGCATTTTCTATTCCAGAAATGTAATCACAGATTTTGTAACTCTTCTACTCTAATTGTGTCTTCCTTGGGGCGAAGGTAATGACAAGGCATTGTTCTGGATGAGAGTTGGAAGATTAATTTTCCTTTTTTCCATTTGAAATTCTGAATCCCTGACACTAACCCATATTCTACTAGACTCTGACTACTAATCCTAATATGATGGAAGAAAGTAACCCAAACAGTACATAAATACTTGCAGTTCAGAGTTGGACTTGCCTTTTGCATGATAAAGGGTAGGTGTTATAAATCTATTCAATATTTAATTGAAATAGTTCTCAATGTGTTTTTAAAGTTAACAAATATGTGAATAATGGTCTCCCATTCTCTGGAGCCTATTCAGCACATGTATTTTTATATGCACAAATAGAATCCTACAAGGTATCACACGTACATCCTTGTAAGATATATGACTTAGCAGATACAAACTGTGAGAAGTGATCACTCCTCCTAAACGCTGTTGGAACTGAAAATTCAACCTATGGGTGAGCTTCCCAGTGGAACAACATTATACATAAACCCATGTTCACTAAAATGAATGTTTTTGCATCTTTATGATATATATTTCATGATGAATTCTGATTGGCATATATATTGCTACTTTTTAATGTCTGTGTTTGTGTGTGTGTGTGTGTGTGTGTATATATATATATATATATATATATATATATATATATATATACTCTCCATATTTTTAAAAATATGAAATATATGTGTCTTATATACACTCCCTAAATTCATTCATGTTCATGTATGTGGATTAATAATCAACTTTTCACAAGATTATTCTTAGAAATATTCATCCACCCGAAATACATATTTGTTTCCTAGTACTGAAAACTAACTTCAGTAAAAGGTGCATACAAATCCTAATATGTGTACATTAACTGACCCAGTTTAACATCAATGCATGTAGGTTCCTATGGGACATGATGTGTATTTTGACGTTAATTTTTATTCCACACTGGTACATTACTATTTCTTCAGTTTATGCACATCATAGTATATATATTGTATTCACTAGTTAGCAAATTTATAGGCATTTGTTTCACTTTCAATCACTTCCTGCTCCAGAACACATGTATTTCTCTATGTCTCTTGACTGGTCTATTCATGAGACTTTTTTCCAAATATATTATTTTCTATTTCCATAATCAATTTTGAACCCAAACTCACACACCCTTCATGATAAACCGTAACCCTAAGATGATCGTTAGATATATAACTGGTTGGAATGAATGATTGCATATCAATATAAAATTTCTTATAAATTTTCAGATATTTATTCAATTCATTATTTAAAGTGGATCCAGTTATATTATTTATTCACAGTATGGTCTATTCATGCATTATGTCTATATTCATAGAAACAGGGTACACCTATTTGTACCCCCATACTAATTTGTAAGTCTTCAAAATATTGCTCCCAGAATTGGTGGAAGAAATTCTATTGTCACCTGATCTACGTACACATTTTATTACAGAAATATTCTGGACACAAAAAGCATAGGTCACACTTACAATTGTACCAAAGCGTAAATGGAAAGTGAGCATGGATTACTAAAAACATCCATGTCCAGGTTGCCTAATGCTCTCAAATATCAATTCTATTTTTGACTACATATTTGTTTCTTCCTAAGATTATATATTCAACTTCAAACCTGTTGAAAATGTCTAACCCTATCACACAATTTATACTTTGCTTGATTTCCTAATGTCTCTATTGATATCTGATTTCCTATATTTTTCCCCAGTTCATCATTGTGACTGACTCTTCACATGTGCTTACATTTACATACACTCTCTACCCTAAATTTTACTGCTAAAGAACTTTTGGTCCAAATCCTATACTCACTCTTTTTTCTAAACCTACCAACTACCTTTCTAATCCTGCCGACTATCGGTTTTTGACTGGATGTTCTCTTCAACATTCAATATCCAAGGTACAAGGTCCGATGCCAGTGTATATTGATTTATCTGAGACATCTGTGCTGCACATTACTCAAAGCTAAGTATCCCACTCAAGTCCCCAATGCCCTTCTGGGCTTCAAATCTTACCTAGATTTCGGCTTTCATACTTATGTTTCACATATATACTCTTGTAAACATCGCATTTTGCCAATACCATTATTCATCCCGCAGAATGATTTGTAACCCAAATTGAACAAGTTATTAACCCTAACCATACACTGTTCCCTCAGTATAACTTACTTAAGAGCAGGGACAGTGTGGGTCTTACAATATAGGAATGTAGATGATCTTCCACCTGCTGAGAACATCAAAGATCCATGGAGAAATGATCCTTGCAGAAGATATAGGCAGCTATGTAGGACCTGAGAGAGCAATAGTCATCTTCCATGGCAAACAACCTGGTCAGGATTAATTGATGGTCTGAATCAGCCTCTCTCTTCTTAATAAAGAGAAGATGGACTGAACCAGGCCTCTGTGGAGAGCTGTTCCCTGGTGCCTATGGTTGATATACCATTCTAACTTCTGAATGTGTCACAGGATGTTGGGGCAGCCTCCATCTCATGGGAACCCTGGAAGCAACTGTTAGCACAAAGTGGTTACCAAGGCAGTGAGCATATTCTGTTCCTGAAAGAAGTGACCTCACTTCACTTCCTTGGTGATGGAATTCTCTGAACCTGGGATCCAGGAAGAAAGGCACGCAGAGCCAGTCCCACTCCCAGTTCCAGTGGGCTAACTTGTTTGCTTTTCCCAAAGACATAGTCAGTCTTTCTTGGTACTCACTGATGTGAGGATGGCCAAATGCCAGCAGAGCTCTGAAGAGGGGCCTTTCCTGAGTAAGCAGGTAGTGGCTCACCGTTGGCTCCTGACAACTTCACAGAGTTGGCCAAGGAGACCAGATCTGAAACAGGACAGGCCATTTTGGGGGAACATAATATGGCCCACCAGTCAGAAGACACTCCGGATAGTCACAGACCTATTTGGGGGAAGGAAGTGCCTTTGCCGTTGTAGGTGTGAGTTTGTGGTTTTTTCTCATGTTCTGAGAATAGGTAGGAAAGGTGGTTTGTTTGGTTTGGAGTGGACTGTTTCTAGTAAGTCGTTTGACATGGTGAGTGTTTCTAAGTCTGTGTATCCCACTGTATCCGTGGTTGTAGACATTAGAAAAGAGAATGCATCAATGGATGTGTTGTCTCTAGTTGAAAGCTTCCCCGCATTCATACTGCCCAATTAATGAATGGACTGCAGCTTGCCTTATGGATGGGCAACATCTATTATCTTCTAAAGTTCCTGTTTTCTTCGTGAATTCTGGCCACTCTCCAGAATAGACTCATGGTTTTGTTTCCCAAATATGTAACACCACATGGTTCTGTGACATGGCCATGTACTGGATAGCTGAAGGGAATGGGAGCATCTAAGAAAACTCAGATTTCAGTGTGATCAGTAAAGTCTCAGTGGAGAAACCCTTCTTTGGGCCATTTGCTTACTTCTATTTCTATTACCCTGAATGTCAGGAAGGTCTTTGCCTCAGGCCACCCCTTTGTGTAGCCTGAAGAAAACTGTTTTCATATGGAAATGTATGGACATCACCAGTGGCTCTTTGCTTAATTGATTTGGATTGGGATGTGTCTGAATCAGCCTCTTGTCCTTGTATGAGGTTGTGGCTTAGATTCTCAGCACCTGATGGATCTACAGAAAGATCCCATGTGTTTCCAAAACTAAAATGGCCAAAAGAGCAGTCATTGTGCGTGAATATTTTTGCCCTCTTGTTTTAGGTTCCTGACCTCCATCAAGTGAGAATAGGGATCCTTTGGGTCAAATGAGTTCTTGAAATCCCTGCAGAGGCTAGCCCATATTTGCTTGGGTTTTCTCATGACTCCAAATCACATAAAGAATCTATACCCTACAGCCAGTAGGCCTCAAATTGGAGAAGTGGAACACTTTAACAGCAGGAATATTTGATCATTCCTGGTTCACAGGAAGAGTGTCCAGGCCATCATGATTTTAGGCAAATGAGGGGCAAGTGAGCTTATTTGGACACTACCTTGGGCTCATAGAAACCTCCAGCTAGAGGTTATGATGAGTGTCTACATGGAAGAAGATGATGGCCCTGTGGTAGTGTTTTGATTTTAATTGTGGTCATTTTTTGGCGGATGGAAGGGATGACTGGGTCCACCTGGGCTTGAACTCTGGTGTGATTCCCCTTAGAGACTGAGTTCTGAAACTGACCTCAGAGAAGTATTGCCATGAATTGTGTTGGGATTTTAGGAGGCCACGCATGAGACTCACTTTTGGAAACTGAGATCTAGGCCCAGGGTGGTTTCCACAGAGGCCTGAGAATCTCAGCCAGGATATCACATGATTTTATTCTGAAAGACTTAGCAGCCATATTTGAGAGTCAAAACACACATGGACCTCACATTGTAGATGTCAATTGGCCTGGCTTTAGGAGACCTTTTGGCAACTGTTTGAGAAGCATTGACTGTGAGAGTTCTCCAGAGCTTTCATTGAAATGAACTTTCTCAACTCTTAATGGTTCCTGAATGAATTGAAACCCACAGTGCCTCTAACTTCACCCTTGAAAAATTGCTAGATAAATGCCATGAAATTTTTGAAATTCCCATGACCAGGTGGCACTGCAGAAACTTTTGATGTCCTGTTGCTGATCATGTGTATACCAGAGAGTGCCTTGATTTTGACTGGGTTTCATGAAAATCCTGTAGAACAAGAGAAGCCAGTAATTTGGAGCCTGCTGAGTAGGGGGCATAGAGCAGTGTTGGACAGGTGTGTGATAAAACATCATGGTGGGGCCATGTGAATCTGCCATTCGCTTCCAAATGGCTTGTGACTGATATAGTGCAGACATCAGACCCTTATATGTAAAGGCATCTTGTTAAATGGAGAGTTTTCAGGGGAATATTCAGAATCAGGTTGCTATGGTTATTGGGGCAAGCTATGTGGGATAGAAGCCTGGTTGGTGCATTCTCCTGCAGACCCTGACCCACCACACGTGACAGAACTCCCTCCAGCACTGTATCCCAGATGAACTTTTTATGTTTTGTGAAGCAAATACCAAATTCCCAGTGCAGAAGCAAGAAATACCACAAAAAGTGGAGGATGACCAAATGTCTTCACAGTCCCCACCGGGAGACACTTAGCTTCCAATGGACACAGTTTAGCTACAAAGAGAGAATTGAGCACTGCTGCCTCATGTTCATTGGAATATAAGAAACCATGTCTTTCGGTCACATAGATGCAGACCCAGCTTTGATGGTCTCACTACAAAGTAAGCTAAAGCTCATGACAACAACATATATTTCAAGTGCCCAACCTCAGAAGCCATTTCCCAAGAATTCTTAGGCCAGCAGAGCTCCTTTTTTGTGGAGTGTTTACCCTGTCCTTTACTTTTGGAAACTCCTCTACCACCTCCAAGGTTGTGAACTCCCGAGCATATTCCATTCCATATTTGTATTCATAGATTTTCACACTTTTCTACTCTAATTGTGTTTTACTTGGGGCGTAGGTAATGTCAAGGCATTGTTCTGGATGTGAGTGGGAAGATTTTTGTGTAGCACATATTTACATACACATTGGATTCATTTTTCAATTTCCATTTGAAATACTGAATCCCTGACACTATAACCCATACCCTACTAGTCTCTGACTAATAATCCTAATATGATGGTGAAAAATAAGCCAAAAAGAGAAGAAACACAAGCAGTTCCGAGGACGCATGGTGTATAGTTGGAATTGCCTTTTGCATTATATAATGTAGGAGTTATAAGTCTAGTCAATTTTTTGTTGAAATAGTTCTACATGTGTTTTTAAAATTAGCAAATATGTGAATCCCTATCTCCCTTTCTCTGTAGCCTATTCAGCACATGTATGTTTATATGCACATATAGAATTCTACCTGATATCACTCGTATACACTTGTGAGGTGGCTGAATTGGTAGATGCACATTGAGAGAAGAGATCACTCCTCCTAAACGCTGTTGGAACTGAAAATTCAACCTATGGGTGAGCTTCCTAGTTGAAAAACATTATACATGAATCCATGTTCAGTAAAATG
Source organism: Callospermophilus lateralis (assembly GCF_048772815.1). Taxonomy (NCBI): domain Eukaryota; kingdom Metazoa; phylum Chordata; class Mammalia; order Rodentia; family Sciuridae; genus Callospermophilus; species Callospermophilus lateralis. Next base: position 144,647 of record NW_027513092.1, read on the forward strand.
AATATTTTTCGATCTCTGGATTATATACATTTCATGATGAATTTCTATTGGCATATATATTGCTACTTTTTTTTTCTTTGATTGGTTGATCAAAACATTACAAAGCTCTTGACATATCATATTTCATACATTAGATTCAAGTGGGTTATGAACTCCCATTTTTACTCCAAATACAGATTGCAGAATCACATTAGTTACACATCCATATTTTTACATAATGCCCTATTAGTTACTGTTGTATTCTGCTACCTTTCCTATACTCTACTATCCCCACTCCCCTATCTTCCCATCTTCTCTCTCTACCATACCTACTCTAAATCATTTCTCTCCTTGTTTATTTTCCCACAACCTCTTATATGTAATTTTGTGTAACAATAAGTGTCTCTCTCCATTACCATGCAATTTCCCTCTTCTCTCCCTTTCCCTCCCACCTCATGTTTCTGCTTAATGTTAATCTTTTCTTCATGCTCTTCCTCCCTGCTCTGTTCTTAGGTGCTCTCATTATATCAAACAAGACATTTGGCATTTGTTTTTTAGGGATTGGCTAGCTTCACTAACCATAATCTGCTCAGTGCCATGCATTTCCCTGCAAATTCCAAGATTTGGTCATTTTTTAGTGCTGCGTAATTCTCCATAGAATATAAAAGTCACATTTTTTTATCCATTCATCTATTGAAGGGCATCTGGGTTGGTTCCACAGTGTAGCAATTGTGAATTGTGCTGCTATGAAAATCGATGTGGCAGTATCCCTGTAGTACGCTCTTTTAAGGTCTTCAGGGAATAGTCCGAGAAGGGCAATAGCTGGATCAAATGGTGCTTCCATTCCCAGATTTCCCAGGAATCTCCATACTGCTTTCCAAATTGGCCGCACCAGTTTTCAGTCCCACCAGCAATGTACAAGAGTACCCTTTTCCCCACATCCTCGCCAGCACTTGTTGTTGTTTGACTTCATTATGGCTGCCAATCTCACTGGATTGAGATGGTATTTTAGGGTGGTTTTTATTTGCATTTCTCTTACTGCTAGAAATGGAGAGCATTTTTTCATGTACTTGTTAATTGATTCTATGTCCTCCTCTGAGAAGTTTCTGTTCAGGTCCTTGGCCCATTGGGTTATTGGTTATCTTATTGTCTAATTTTCTGAGTTCTTTGTATACTTTGTATACTCTGGATATTAGGGCTCCATGTGAAGGGTGAGGACTAAAAATTTGTTCCCATGATGTAGGCTCCATATTTACCTCTCTTATTGTTTCTCTATTTAAGAAAAAAAAAATCAGTTTAAGTAAGTCCCATTTGTTGATTCTTATTATTAACTCTTATTCTATGGGTGTCCTATTAAGAAATTTGGAGCCTGACCACACAATATGTAGATAGGAGCCAACTTTTTATTCTATCAGACGCAGAGACTCTGATTTGAATCTTGCTCCTTGATCCACATTGAGTTAACTTTTGTTCATGGCGAGAGGAGGAGATTCAGTTTCATTTTGTTGCATATGGATTTCCAGTTTACCCAACTCCATTTGATGAAGATGCTATCCTTCCTCCATTGCAGGCCATTAGCTCCTTTATCAAATATAAGACAGTTGTAGATTTTTGGATTAGTCTCTGTGTCCTCCATTCTGTACCATTGGTCCACCCGCCTGTTTTGATACCAGTACCATGCTGTTTTTGTTATGAATGCTCTGTAATATAGTTTGAAATCTGGTATCACTATACTGCCTGATTCACACTTCCTGCTTAGAATTGCTTTTGCTATTCTGGGTCTTTTATTTTTCCATTTGAATTTCATGATTGCTTTATCTATTTCTACAAAAAAAATCCTTTGGGATTTTGATTGGCATTGTATTAAACCTATAGAGAACTTTTGGTAATATAGCAATTTTGATGATGTTACTTCTGCCTATCCATGAACAGGGTATATTTTTCCATCTTCTAAGATCTTATTCTATTTCTCTTTTTAGGGTTCTGTAGTTTGCATTATATAAATCTTTCACCTCTTTTGTTAGGTTGATTCCCAAGAATTTAATTATTTTGAGGAAATTGGGAATGCAGTGTTTTGACTCATTTTTGTTTCAGAAGTTTTGTCGCTGATATACAGAAATGCCTTTGATTTATGCATGTTGATTTTATATCCTGCCACATTGCTGCATTCATTTATTAGTTCTAGTAGTTTTTTCTGTAGACCCTTTTGGGTCTTCAATGTATAGAATCATGTCATCTACAAATAGTGATAATTTAAGTTCTTCTTTTCCTATTTTTATGCCTTTAATGTCTTTCATCTCTCTAATTGCTCTGGCCAGTTTTTCGAGAACTATATTGAATAGAAGTGGTGATAGAGGATATCTGTGCCTTGTTCCAGATTTTAAAGTGAATGCCTTCAATTTTTCTCCATTCAGAATGATGCTAGCCTGAGGCTTAACATAGTTATCTTTTACAATGTCGAGGTAAGTTCCTGTTATCCCTAGTTTTTAAAATGTTTTGAACATAAAGGAATGCTCTACTTTGTTGAATGGTTTTTCTGCGTCTATCGAGATGATCATATGGTTCTTATCTTTAAGTCTATTGATGTTGTGAATAACATTTATTGATTTCCATATATTGAAGCCTCCTTGCATCCCAGGGATGAATTCAAGTTGATCATGGTGCACAATTTTTTTGATGTGCCTTTGTATCCAATTCGCCAGAATTTTAATGAGGATTTTTGCATCTAGGTTCATCAGAGATATTGGTCTGTAGTTTTCTTTCTTTGAGGTGTCTTTGTCTGGTTTCAGAATCTGGGTGATGTTGGCCTCATAGAATGAATTTGGCAGAGCTTCCAGTTTTTCTATTTCCTGAATAACTTGAAAAGTATTCGTATTAATTCTTCTTTAAAGGTTTTGTAAAACTCTGCTGTATACCCATCCGTTCCTGGGCTTTTCTTGGTTGGTAGTCTTTTGATTGCTTCTTCTACTTCATCCATTGATATTGGTCAGTTTAAATTGTGTGTTTCCTCCTGACTCAGTCTGGTCAAATAATATGACTTAAGAAATTTATCGATGTCTTCACTATTTTCTATTTTATTGGAATATAGTTTTTCAAAATAATTTCTAATTTTCTTCTGTATTTATGTAGCATCTGTTGTGATATTGTCTTTTTCATCCCGTATGTTAGTAATTTGAGTTCTCTCTCTTCTTCTCTTCGTTAGCATGGCTAAGGGTCTGTCGATCTTATTTATCTTTTTGAAGAAGCACCTTTTAGTTTTGTTAATTTTTTCAATAGTTTGTTTTGTTTCAATTTCGCTATGATTTTAATTATTTCTTTCCTTCTGCTACATTTTCTGTTGTTTTGCTCTTCTTCTTCTAGGGCTTTGAGATGAAGTGTGAGCTCATTTGTTTGTTTGTTTTTTTTTCTCTTTTGAGGAATGACCTCCAGGCGATGAATTTACCTCTTAAAACTTCTTTTCATTGTGTCCCATAGAATCTGATATGTTGTGTCTGTATTTTCATTTATCTTTAAGAATTTTTGATTTCCTCCTTTATGTCTTCTGTAACCCATTGATCATTCAGTAACATATTCTTCATTTTGCATGTGATGTATGATTTTTTCTTCCTTCTTTATCATTGGTTTCCAGGTTCATTCCATTATGATCACAAAAAATTCATGGTATTATCTCCACCCCTTTATATTTACTGAGGGTTGCCCTATGGCATAACATATGGTCTATTTTTGAGAAGGATCCATGTGCTGGTGAGAAAAAATATATCCACTTGATGATGGTTGATATATTCTATATATGTCAGTTAAGTATAGGGTATTAATTGTGATATTGAGTTCTATAGTTTCTTTATTCAACTTTTGATTGGAGGATCTGTCCAATGGTGAGAGAGGTGAGTTGAAGTCACCCATAATTATTGTATTGTGGTCTATTTGATTCTTGAACTTGAGGATAAATTGTTTTATGAACGTCGCAGCACCATTATTTGCTGCGTGAATATTGATAATTGTTATGTCTTGTCGGTGAATGGTTTCTTTTAACAGTATATAAAGTCCTTCCTTATCCCTTTGATTAAATTAGTCTTGAGGTCGATTTTATTCGATAGAAGGATGGCCACCCCTGCTTGCTTACGAGGACCGTGTGCATGGTATAAATTTTCCCAATCTTGCACCTTCAGCCTGTGTATGTCTTTTCCATTCAGATGTGTCCCTTGGAGGCAACATATTGTTGGATTTGTTTTTTTTTTTTATTTCAAGTTACAAGCCAATGTCACTTTATTCGAGAGTTTAAGCCATTATCATTTAGAGTTACTATTGATATATGGTTTGTACTGCCACCCATGTTTTTATATATATATTTTTTAATTAGTTTGATTCTCCATGATTTGCTTTTCCCCTTCCCTCTGTCATAACTGAGGCACTTCTCACTGATGGTTTTCGTTGTTGATTTTCATTTCTTCCTCGTGTAGTGTTTTGCTCAAGATGCTTTGCAATGCTGGTTATCTGGCTGAAATTCTTTTAGCTTTTGTTTATCATGAAATATTTTTATCTCGTTGTCTTATCTTAATCTTAATTTTGCTGGATACATAATTCTTGGTTGGCATCCATTGTCTTTCAGTGTTTGAAGTACGTTGTTCCAGGATCTTCTCACTTCCAGCGTCTATGATGAAAAATCCATTGTTAAACTTTTTGGTTTACCCCTGATTGTAATGATTGTAATCTGCCTCCTTTCTCTGGTAGCTTTTAATATTTTCTCTTTGTTCTGTATATTGGATATCTTTATAACAATGTGTCTTGGCATTGGTCTACTGTGATTTTGTGTGCTCGGTGTCCTGTAAGCATCTACAATTTGTTTATCCATTTCGATTTTTATTTCTGGAAAGTTTTCTGTAATTATTTCATTCACCAGGTTTCTCATTCCCTTGGTTTTAATCTCTGTACCTTCCTCTATCCATATGACTCATTAGTTTGTTTTTTTTTTTATGTTATCCCATATCTCTTGAATGTTTTCTCATAATTTTTTACAGCATTTCTTTGTTGGCTAGACTTTTTTCAAGATGATATATTTTGTCTTCATTATCTGACATTCTGTATTCTACTTGCTCTACTCTGTTAGTGATACTCTCAATTGAGTTTTTAATTTGGTTTATCATTTCCTTGATTTCTAGAATTATTGTTTGATTTTTCTAATAATCTCTATCTCCTGATAAAGATGCTTAATTTCTCATTTTATCTGTTTATGTAATTCATTTTCAATGCGTTTTATCACTGTTTGTTTTTGCTGTCTCGTATCCTCTTTAAGGTTCCATTCCATCTGTCTAAGGTATTACTTGAGTTCTTTATATGACAATTTTTTTGATGACTCTAGGTGCTCTTGAATATTTAGGCTATCCTTCATTGTTCGTACTCCTTTTCTTCCTTGTTTTTATATGCTGCTCATGTTACTTCTTCTTCTGTTTGACTACTGAGTTACTGCTTACTCTTATAAATTTATTTGATGCTTGGGAGGAAAGATATTAGAAGGGAAGGGAGAAGTCACTAAAGAGAATGAGAGTAGGCAGGTAGAATTCAAGGAAGGGGGAATAAGAAAAATGAAAAGAAATGAAAAGACAAAAGAAAAAAATAGAAAATAAAGAAAGAAAGTTTTAAGTAATGATGATGATTAAAAAATTGAAAATTAAAATTTAAAATAATAATAATAATAATAAAATAAAAAATTAAAAAATAAAAACATTTTAAAAAGTTAAAGAACAACAATAACAAAAATGAAAATGAAAGAAAAAAAAAACAAATAAAAAAATAATAATAATACATGCAGTCCTAGAGTTCAAATAACTTCTCTTCCAGTAGGTGGAGCTGTGCGCACTGAGCCAAGCTTCTCCTCTCAATAAGTGAGAACCAATCACTGTGCAGCAGCTTTTTCTCCCAGACTGGGCGGGTCTCCAATTCTGAGTGCCTAGGGCTTTCTCTTGTGCTTCCTCAAGCCAGGCCCCACTCACCTGTGATGCTCACCACAATACTGGTTACAAGCCAGGCCTCTGCTCCTGGTAGTTCTGTTTCCATGAACGCCTGGGCACACTCTCCTTGTTTGCCTTCCTCAGACCCTAAGTTTGTAGAGCTTGGGGCTGAGAACATCCAGCGAATTTGCTTGCCCTTCAGGAGCCATGGCCCCGGTAGGTAGTGTAAGAAACCTCAATTGTCACCACTGGTGGGAGCGGTAGCAGGGAATTCCACGCCGCGAGTCCCGAGCCAATCTTGATTCCCTAGGTCTGGGTATCGCGCTCCTTGGAGAGCTGGGAGGGGCCATTACGGCAGAGGTGGGAAGGGCCCTTGAGGTTTCCCTGTGTTGTTGAGAGATATAGCAATGGGATTACACACTTGTCGCGCTGGTTTCAATGAAGTTATCTCCTCCGCCTGTGACGTCAGTTCTCTGCCATGGTGGTATCCCATTCAAATGGTGACCGTTCGTTCCCTTTGCTGGGTGACCAATGCAACAGGTGGGTCCTGACTATCTCTCCCAAGCCCCATTTCAATCCTGTGGCCACTGCCTATGAAGGCTCAGTTGGCTTTTAACTCTCAATTCAGAAAGCCCGACCAGTTATTTCAGCGGGAATGTTAGTGCTAAGTCACAAAAGCCAGACGAATCTAAGCTTGAATGCAGCCAATCCGGGCTTTGTGTGTGTTCTGAGGGGCCCAGACTGTTCACCCCAGATTCACAACAGGTCAATATTGCCTAGTGATTCTGAGCAAACAGCATTTAGACAGTTTACGACTCCCTATGCCCGCACAGCTGAAGAGATCAGGACTTGATTTCTCCATGCCTGCCTTCATAATGGATCTCCTGTATTGCTACTTTTTAATATCTGTGCTTTTGCGTGTGTGTGTATATATATATATATATATATATATATATATATATATATATACTCTTTAGATTTTTCAAAATATGAAATATATGTGTCTTATGATGCACTCCCTAAATTCATTCATATTCATATCTGTGGATTTATAATCAACTTTCCACAAGATTATTTTCAGAAATAATCATCCACCTGAAATACATATTGTTTCCTAGTACTGAAAACTAAATTCAGTGAATGGTGCATACAAACCCTAATATTTCTACAGTTACTTAGCCAGTTTAAAATCAATGCAAGTTGATTTCTAGGGGACATGATGTGTATTTTGACTTTCATTTTTATTCAACACTTGTACGTTACTATGTCTTCAGTTTATGCACATCATGGGATATATATTTCAGTCACAAATTAGAAAATTTATAGGCATTTGTTTCACGATCAATCACTTCCTGATTCAGAACACATGTATCCCTCCATGTTTCTTGACTGGTCTTTTCATGAGACTTCTTTCCAAACACATTATTTTTGTTTAACATCATCACGTATAAAGCAAAACTCAAACACCATTCTTCATAAACCATAATCCTAATATTACCATTACATATATAACTGGTTGGAATGAATGATTGTATATCAATATAAGATTTCTTATATATTTTCACATATCAATTCAATCCATTATTTAAAGTGGAATCAGTTACGTTATTTATTCATAGTATGGTCTATTCATGCATTATCTCTATATTAATAGACACAGGGTACACCTCTTTGTACCCCTAATACTAATGTATACGTCTTCAAAATATTGCCCCCAAAAATGGTGAAAGAAATACTCATGTCACCTGATCTACATATACATTTTATCACAGTAATATTCTGAACAAAAAAAACATAAAAATGTAACACTTATGATTGTACAAATGCCTAAAAGGAAAGTGAACGTGGATAACTAAAAACATCCATGTCCAGGTTGCCTAATGATCTCAAATGTCATTCCCATTCGTGACGACATATTTGTTTTTTCCTATGATTATGTATTCAAACTCAACCCTGTTGAAAATGTCTAATCCTATGACTCACTTTATACTTTGCCTGATTTTGTAATGTCTCTATTGACACCTGCTTTCCTACACATTTTCCCCAGTTCATCATTGTGACTAACTCTTCACATGTGCTGACATTTACATTCACTCTCCCAATGAAACCTTATTGCTAAAGAAGCTTTTTATTCCAAATCATATACTCACTCTTCTTCCTAAACCTACTGACTATCTTCCTAATCCTACTGACTATCCCTTTTTGACTGGATGTTCTCTTCTACATTCAATCATCCAAGGTACAAGGTCCTATGCCACTGTATTTCGATTTAACTGAAACAATTGTACAGAACATAATTCAACACTAAGTATCCAAATCAAGGGCTCAATGCCCTTCTGGGCTTCAAATCCTTCTTAGATTCCCGTTTTCATACATATATTTCACCTATATATTCTTATAAATATCGCAGGTTCCCAATCTCATTATTCATCCTGCAGAATGATTCCTAACCCAAATCGAACATATTATTAACCCTAACCATACACTAACTTTGCAGGAGAGCAGGAACAGTGTGTGTATTAAACTACAGGAATCTAGGGGATGTTCACCTGCTGAGAAACTCAAATGTTCATGCAGAAGTGATCCCTGGTGAAGATGAAGGCAGCTATGAATTACCTCAGAAAGCAAAAGTCATCTTCCATGGCAATCATCCTGGTCAGGATGAAGGGTTGTGTCTGAATCAATCTCTCTCTTCTTAATGTATAGAACATGGACCAAACCAGTCCTGTGTGGAAGCTGTTCCCGGGTGCTTACGGTTGATATAACATTCTAACTAGAGAAAGTGTCCCATGAAAATCAGGGCAGCCTCCACCTCATAGTATTTTGGAAGCAACTGTTAGGACAAAGTGGTTGCCAAGGCAGTGACATAATTCAGATCCTGAAGGAAGTGATCTCACCTCACTTCCTTGGTGATGGAACTCTCTGAACTTGAAATCCAGGAAGCCAGGCACCCAGAGACAGTCTCTGTCCTAGTCCCAGTGGTCTGACATGTTTGGATTTACCAAGGACAGAGTCAGTCTTTCTTGGTACCTACAGATGTGAGGAAGGCCAAATGCCAGGAAACCTCTGAAGAGGGGCTTTTCCTGAGAAGGCAGGTAGTGCCTCACCGCTGGCTCTTGAGAACTTCACAGAGTTGGCCAAGCAGACATGATCTGAGACAGGAGAGGTCATTTTGGAGGAACATAGTATGGCTCACTAGTCAGAGGATACTCCGGGGAGTCACAGACCTACTAGGGGGAAGGAGGTGCCTTTGTGGGTGTGGGTGTGAGTTTGTGGTTTTGTCTCATGTTCTGAGGATAGGTAGGAATGGCGGTTTGTTTGGTATGGAGTGGAATATTTGTATTAAGTCCTTTGACAAGGCGAGTGTTCCTATGTGTGTGTGTATCCCACTGAGTCCATTGTTGTAGACATTAGAAAAGACAATGCATCAATGGATGTGTTCTGTCTAGTAGAAAGCTTCCCAGCATTCATCTTGCCCAATTCATGAGTGGACTCTGGCTTGCCTTATGGATGGGCAACACCTACAAGCTTCCTAATTTTCTGTTTTCTCTCTCAATTCTGGCGACTCTCCAGAATAGTATCATGGTTTTGTGTCCAAGATTTGTACCGCCTCCAAGATCTGTGACATTGCTATGTACTGGAAGCTGAAGAAAATGGCTATCATCTCAGAAATCTCAGATATCTGTTGACCAGGAAAGTCTCAGTGGAGAAACCCTGCTTTGGTCCTTCTGCTTACCTATTGTTCTGTTGAATGTCAGGAAGTTTTTTGCCTCAAGCCACCACTTTGTGAAACCTGAAGAAAAGAGTTTTCAAATGGAAATGAAAGGGCATCACCTGTGGCTCTTTCCTTAATTGCTTAGGATTGGGATATGTCTGAATCAGCCTGTTGGCCCTGTGTGAGGCTGTGGCTTAGATTCTCAGCACCTGATGGATCTAAAGATAGATCCCATGCGTCCATCCAAAACCAAAATGGCAAAAAGATCAGATATTGTTGATGAACTCTCTTGCCTTCCTCTGGTAGGTTCCTGATATTCATCAAGTGAGAATAGGGATCCTTTGGGTCAAATGAGTTCTTCAAAGCCCTGCAGAGGCTAGGCCATAGGTGCTTGATTTTCATGACTCCAATCCACTTAAAGAATCTAAACCCCAAAGCTAGAAGGCCTCAAGTTGGAGAAGCCAAGCAATATTAAAGGCAGGCCTATTTGATCACTCCTGGTTCACAGGAAGAGAGTCCAGGCCACCCTGACTTTAGGCAATTGAGGGGCAGGGAGCTTATTTTAGACACTGTCGTGGGCTGCGTCCCTTATGGAAACCTCCAGCCAGAGGATATGATGAGTGTCTATATGGAAGAAGATGAGGGCCATGTGAGAGTGTTTGGTTTTAATTGTGGACATATGTCTGGCGGTTGGAAGAGATCACTGGGTCCACCTAGGCTTGCACTCTGGTGTGATTCCCCTTAGAGACTGAGTTCTTTTACTGATCTCAGTGAATTATTGCCAGGAATTGTGTTGGAATTTTAGATGGCCATGCGTGAGAGTTGTCCTTGGAAAGTGACATCTAGGCCCAAGTTGACTTTCCACAGAGCACAGGGAATCTCAGCCAGGATATCACATGATATTATTCTTAAAGACGTGGCAGCCATATTTGAGAGTCAAAACACACATGGAACATACATTGTAGACCTCAATGGGCCTGGCTTAATCTGACTTTTGGGCACTTTTGGAAGCCTTGCCTGTAAGAATTCTCCAGAGTTTTCATTGAAATGAGCTTCCTCACCATTTAATGGTTTCTGAGTGAATTGAAATCCACAGTGCCTCCAACTTCATCCTTGAAAATTGGCTAGATCAATACCATGAAATTTTTGAAATTCCCATGACCGGGTAGCTCTGGAGAACATTTGAATGTCCTGTTGCTGATCATGAGTATACAAGACAGTGCCTTGATTGACTGGGTTTTATGAAAATGGTGTTTAACAGAGATGCCAGTAAGTTGGATCCTGCTGAGTAGTTGTACTAGAGTAGTGGATGTCAGGTGTGTAATAAAACATCTGTGGTGGGGGCATGTGGATCTGCCATTGGCTTCCAAATGGATTGTGACTGACATTTTGCAGCCAGTAGACCCTTATATGTAAAAGCATATTGTTATATGGAGAGGTTTTAGGGCAATGTTCAGAATCAGGTTGCTATGGAAAATGGGGCAAGCTATGTGGGATAGAAGCCTGATTGGTGCATTCTCCTGACGAACCTGACCCACCACACTTGACAGAACTCACTTCAGCACTGTGTCCCAGTTGAACTCCTTGTATTTCATGAAGCAAATACCAAACTCCCAGTGCAGCAGCAAGAAATACCACGAATAGTGGAGGATGACCAAATGGAATTACAGTCCACAAGGGGAGACATTTAGACCCCAGTGGCCACAGGTTACCTACAAATAGAAAATTCAGCACTGCTGCCTCATGTTCATTGGAAAATAAGAATCCATGTCATCCAGATCACATAGATGAAGACTCAGCTATGATGGTCTCACAACAAATGAAACTAATGCTCCTGACAACAGCATATATTTCATTGCCCAACCTCAGAGGCAGTTTCTCCAGAAGTTAGGCTGGCAGAACTTCATGTTTGTGGAGTTTTTACCCTGTCCCTTACTTTTGGAAACTCCTCTACCACCTGCAAATTTGTGAACTCCTGAGCATTTTTCATTCCACATATGTATTCACAGATTTTCTAACTCTTCTCCTCTAATTGTGTCTTATGTGGGGCGAAGGTAATGTCAAGGCATTGTGGTGAATGAGAGTGGGAATATTTTGTGTAGCACATATTTGCATACACATTGGATACATTTTTTAATTTTCCATTCAAAATACTGAATCCCTGACACTAACACATACCCTACTAGACTTTGACTTCTAATCCTAATATGGTGGAGAAAAATAACCCAAACAGAATAGAAATACAAGAGGTTCACAGGAGGCATGGTGTATAGTTGGACTTGCCTTTCGTATGATAAATGGTAGGTGTTATAAATCTAGCGAATTTTAATTGAAATAGTTCTCCATTTGTTTTAAAAGTTAACAAATATGTGAATAACTGTCTTCCTTTCTCTGTAGCCTATTCATCACATGTATTTTCATATGCACATTTAGAATTCTACCTGGTATCACTCGTACATTTTGTGAGGTGGCTGGCTTGGCAGATGCAAATTGTGAGAAGAGATCACTCCTACTAAACGCTGTTGGAACTGAAAATACAACATATGAGTGAGCTTCTTAGTTGAACAACATAAATCCATGTTCATTAAAATGAATATTTTTGGATCTGTGGATGATATATTATTTCATGGTGAATTTCGATTGGCATACATAATGCTACTTTTTAATGTCTGTGAGTGTATATATATATATATATATATATATATATATATATATATATTCACTCTCCAGATTTTTCAAAATATGAAGTATATTTTTCTTATTATACACTCCCTAAATTCATTCATATTCATGTATGTGGATTTATAATCATGTTTTCACAAGAATATTCTCAGAAATATTCATCCACCTGAAATACATATTTGTTTCTTAGTACTGAAAACTAACTTCGGGGGATCATATGATGGTGGTGAAGGGAGTGCATCACCCCCATGTACCGCGTCACTGTGCGGGAGAATGACGAGTTATAACGGCTAAAATATATCTTGTTAGAAATTTCCAGCAAAATTGGGGTGCTCCAAAACCTAGTGGACATATTTCCATCTCACAAGGATCAGCTACGCGAGCTCAAACACGAGTGATTTGTCCGCATGGAGCGTCATGCTGCTTATTCAGGAAATCGGTCTGTGGCTAGAGACTGCGGCGCGCACTGGGAAACGAAGACAGAGCAATGCAAATATACAGCGGTGTGGATTCTGTGGGCTCCTGCCAGGTATGCAATCACTGTGCTAAGTGCTGAATTCTTTGTTTGAGATGGGGAAGGATGCGGTCCAATTCGGTTCTCCACACCGGTCAGACCACAGAGGAAGCCAGCGGCCACTATCTTGGAGAGCTGATGTCACCATCCCTGTTTTTGACTGATCGAAGCTCATTCAGCTATAGAACAGGTAATTTCAGGATGCCATTCACCTTTGTGTTGCAGACAAATTACTCAGGCTCAGTGCTAAAGAACCTGCAGAAACTCCGTCTTGGAGCCTGCTCCTATTAGAACATACACAAAGCCCAGAGCGGCCGAATTCCACCTCTCGGAACTGATCTGGCCCAGGGCTAAAGAACCCGCGGAAACTGCTTCTCGGTCCGGGTCTTGCTGAATACTGTGGAGGTAAATATCAACCGAGCCTTCATAGGCAGTGGTAACAGGATTGAGACACGGCTTGTGAGGGCCGGTCAGGACTCACTCATTGCTTTGGTCACCCAGAAAAGGGAACGAAATGCTGCCTTTCACATGGGATACCAACATGGCAAATTTCTGATGTCATCAGAAAGCAGCAGAGGAGATAACTTCATTGATACCAGCAGTGACAGAAACAGTTGGTCTCCTGGTGAAGAAAGTGAGTCACAAACACCCGGGTCTCTCTCACTTTGTCATCAAGCCAGAGGGGCATAGCAGAGCAGCTGCCCGCGACTGGAACAGACCCAGTGACACACCTGCATGGTAGTCACGTCACCCCAATTGGAGTAGTTGCAGAGCAGAGCCTTCTCCCACGCCTAGTAAAATCCCAGTGGGTCACCAGCATGGTAGTCACATCACCCCAATAGGAGTAGGGGCAGAGCAGAGCCTTCGCCCACGCACAGAACAGGCACAGCAACCTGCCGGCATGGTAGTCACGACACACCAATTGGAGTAGGGGCAGAGCAGAGCCACCACCCGTGCCCGCAAGGTAGCAGACCTGCACCTGACCAGAAGAAGAGGCCCAGCGGCCGGCTGGCGCAGCAGACACTTTACTATATTTGGAGTAGGGGCAGAACAGATCTGTAGCCCGTGCTCACAAAGTAGGCAGACCTGCGACCAACCGGCGGACCAGGCACAGCGGCCCGCCGGCGTGGTAGTCACGTCACCCCAATTGGAGTAGGAGTAGAGCAGTGCCGCCGCCCACGCCTGCAAGGTAGGCAGACCTGCGACTGATTGGCAAAACACCACAGGGGTCCACGGGCGTGGTAGACACGTCACACCAATTGGAGGAAAAAATAAATAAAATGGACAGACCCCTAGCCATGCTAACGATGAGGAGAGAGAACTCAAATTACTATCATACGGGATGAAAAAGGCAATATCACAACAGATATTTCAGAAATACAGAAGATAATCAGAAATTACTTTGAATCCTTATACTCTAAAATAATAGAAGATAGTGAAGGCATCAAAAAATTTCTTAAGTCATATGATCTGACCAGAGTGAGTTAGGAGGATATAGACAACCTAAACTTCCCAATATCAATTGAGGAAATAAAAAAAAAAACCATCCAAAGATTACCAACTAAGAAAATCCCAGGACCGTATGGGTATACAGCAGAGTTTTACAATACCTTTAAATATGAACTAATACCAATACTTTTAAAGCTATTTCAGAAAATTGAAAAAGAGGGAGATCTTCCAAATTCATTCTACGAGGCAAATATCACCCTGATTCCTACACCAGATAGACACTTCAAAGAAAGAAGACTAAAGACCGATATCTCTAATGAACCTAAATGCAAAAATCTTAAATTAAATTCTGGGAAATCAGATACAAAAACATATCAAAAAAATGTGCACCATGATCAAGTAGGATTCATCCCTGGGATGCAAGGAGGGTTCAATATACGAAAATCAATAAATGTTATTCACCACATCAATAGACTTAAAATAAAAACCATATTATCATCTAGATAGATGCAGAAAAAGCATTCGACAAAGTACAGCATCCCTTTATGTTCAAAACTCTAGAAAAACTAGGAATAACAGGAACATTCCTCAATATTGTAAAAGCAATCTATGCTAAACCGCAGGCTAGCATCATTCTGAATGGAGAAAAGAAGACATTCCCTCTAAAATCTGGAACAAGACAGGGATGCCTGCTCTCACCACTTTTGTTCAATATAGTTATCAAAAGACTGGCCAGAGCAATTAGACAGATGAAAGAAATTAAAGGCATATAAATAGGAAAAGAATAACTTAAATTATCACTATTGCAGATGACATGATTCTATACCTAGCAGACCCAAAAGGTTCTACAAAGAAACTAAAGAGCTAATAAATGAATTCAGCAAAGTGGCAGGATAAAAAATCAACACGCATAAATCAAAGGCATTCCTGTATATCAGTGACAAATCCTCTGAAATGGAAATGAGGACAACCACTCCATTCACAATATCCTAAAAAAAAAAAATGGGAATCAACCTAACAAAAGAGGTGAAAGTCTTATACAATGAAAACTACAGAACCCTAAAGAGAGAAATAGAAGATCTTAGAAGATGTAAAAATATACCCTGTTCATGGATAGGCAGAACTAACATCATCAAAATGGCGATATTACCAAAAGTTCTCTATAGGTTTAATCCAATGCCAATCAAAATCCCAAAGGCATTTCTTGTAGAAATAGAGAAAGCAATCATGAAATTCATATGAAAAAATAAAAGACCCAGAATTGCAAAACAATGCTAAGCAGGAAGTGTGAATCAGGCGGTATAGCGATACCAGACTTCAAACTATACTACAGAGCAATAGTAACAAAAATAGCATGGTACTGGTACCAAAACAGGCAGGTGGACCAATGGTACAGAATAGAGGACACAGAAACCAATCAACAAAACTACAACTATCTTATATTTGATAAAGGAGCTAAAAGCATGCAATGGAGGAAGGATAGCATCTTCAACAAATGGTGTTGGGAAAACTGAAAATCCATATATAACAAAATGAAACTGAATCCCTTTTTCTCACCATGCACAAAAGTTAACTCAAAATGAATCAAGGACCTTGATA
This sequence comes from Callospermophilus lateralis, assembly GCF_048772815.1. NCBI lineage: Eukaryota > Metazoa > Chordata > Mammalia > Rodentia > Sciuridae > Callospermophilus > Callospermophilus lateralis. The sequence continues at coordinate 160,533 of NW_027513092.1, forward strand.
TCAAATCAGAGACACACTGTCTGATAGAAGAAAAATTTGGTTACGATGTACATACTGTGGGGTTGGGCTCCAAATTCCTCAATAGGACACCTATAGTACAAGAGTTAATAACTAGAATCAACAAATGGGACCTACTCAACTAAAAAAGTTTTTTCTCAGCAAAAGAAACAATAAGAGGTAAATAGGGAGCCTACATACTGGAAAGAAATCTTTACTACTCACACTTCAGATAGAGCCCTAATATCCAGAGTATACAAAGAACTCAAAAAATTAGACAATAAGATAACAAATAACCCAATCAACAAATGGGCCAAGGACCTCAACAGACACTTCTCAGATGAGGACATACAATCAATCAACAAGTACATGAAAAAATGCTCACCATCTCCAGCAGTCAGAGAAATGCAAATCAAAACCACCCTAAGATACCATCTCACTCCAGTAAGATTAGCAGCCATTATGAAGTCAAACAACAAGAAGTGCTGGCAAGGATGTGGGAAAAGAGGTACACTTGTACATTGCTGGTGGGACTGCAAATTGGTGCAGCCAATTTGGAAAGCAGTATGGAGATTTCTTGGAAAGCTTGGAATGGAACCACCATTTGACCCAGCTATTGCCCTTCTTGGTCTATTCACTAAAGACCTAAAAAGAGCATGCTACAGGGACACTGCTACATCGATGTTCATAGCAGCACAATTCACAACAGCAAGACTGTGGAACCAACTTAGATGCCCTTCAATAGAAGAATGGATAAAAAAATGTGGCATTTATACACAATGGATTATTACTTTGCATTGAAAAATAAAAAATCGTAGAATTTGCAGGGAAATGGATTGCATTAGACTAGATTATGCTAAGTGAAGCTACACAATTCCTATAAAACAAATGCCAAATGTCATCTTTGATATAAGGAGAGTAACTAAGAACAGATAGGGATGAAGAGCATGACAAGACGATTAACATTAAACAGGGATGAGAGGAGGAAGGGAGGGAGAAGGGAAATTGCATGGAATAGGAAGGAGACCATCTGGGTTATACAAAATTACATACAAGAGGAATTGAGGGGAAAGGGAAAAATAATACAAGGGGGAGAAATTTATTACAGTAGAGGGAGTAGAGAGAGAAGTGGGGAGGGGCGGGGAGGCCAGGGGGAATAGTAGAGGATACGAAAGGCAGCAGAATACAACAGACACTAGTATGGCAATATGTGAATCAATGGATGTGTAACTGATGTGATTCTGCAATCTGTATACAGGGTAAAAATGGGAGTTCATAACCCACTTGAATCAAAGTGTAAAATATGATATATCAAGAACTATGTAATGTTTTGAACAACCATAAATAAAAATAAAAAAAAAATCTCTTTGGTGAATAATGCATGCAATTCTAATATTTCTACAGTAACTGACCCAGTTTAACATCAATGCAAGTAGATTCCTATTGGACATGATGTGTATTTTGACGTTCACTTTTATTCAACACTGGTACATTACTATTTCATCAGTTTATGCACATAACAGGATATATATTTCATTCACAATTTAGAAAATTTATAGGCACTTGTTTCACTTTCAATCACTTCCTGCTTCAGAACACATGAATTCCTCCATATTTCTTGATTGGTCTTTTTATGAGACTTTTTTCCAAACATATTATTTTCGATTTCCATAATCACTTTTGAAACAAAACTCACACACACTTCATGATAAACAATAACCCTAAGATTACCATTAGATATATAACTGGTTGGAGTGAATGATTGTATGTCAATATATGATTTCCTATATATTTTCAGATATCAATTCAATCCATTATTTAAAGTGGAACCAGTTATAATATTTATTAACAGTATGGTCTATTCATGCATTATCTCTATATTCAAAGACACAGGGTACACCACTTTGTACCCCCAATACTAATTTATATGTCTTCAAATATTGCTCCCAGTAATGGTGGAAGAAATACTCATGTCATATGATCTACATACACATTTGATCACAATATTTTTCTGGGCACAAAATGCAAAGATCACACTTATGAGTGTACCAAATCCTAAATGGAAAGTGAACATGGATTACTAAAACGATAAATGTCCAGGTTGCCTAATGCTTTCAAATGTCATTCCTATTGGTGACGACATATTTGTTTCTTCCTAAGATTATGTTTTCAATCTCAACCCTATTGAAAATGTCTAATCCTATCACTCACTGTATAATTGCCTCATTTCATAATGTCTGTATTGATATTTTCCTTTTTACATATTTTCCCCAGTTCATCATGTGACTGACTCTTCACATGTGCTGAAATTTACATTCACTCTATAACAAAAACCCTATTGCTACAGAACTTTTGCCCCAAATCCTATACTCACTCTATTTCCTAAACCTACTGACTACCTTCCTAATCCCACCGACTATCTCAATTTGAGTGGATGTTCTCTTCTAAAATCAATCATCCAAGGTGTAAGGTCCTATGCCATTGATTATCGATTTATCTGAGACATCTGTGCAGAACGTAATTATAAGCTAAGTATCCCAATCAAGGGCCTAATGCCCTTCTGGGTTTCAAATCTTACCTAGATTTCTGTTTCCATACTTATATTTCACCTCTATAATCTTATAAATATCGCAGGTTCCCAATACTATTAATCATCCTTCGCAATGATTCGTAACCCAAATCGAACATGTTATTAACCCTAACCATACACTCTTACCTTAATCTAACTTTGCAGAAGAGCAGGGACAGAGTTCATCTTACAATACAGGAATGTAGGGTATCTTCCTCCTGCTGAGAACCTCAAATGTCCATGCAGACTTGATCCCTGGAGAAGATGTAGGCAGCTATGAAGGACCTGAGAGAGCAAATGTCATCTTCCATCGCAAACAACCTTTCCAGGATGAAGGGTTGTGTCTGAATAAGCCTCTCTCTTGTTAATGTAGAGAAGATAGACCAAACCAGGCATGTGTGGAGAGCTGTTCCGGGGTCCCTATGGTTGATATACCATTCTAACTTGTAAAAGTGTCACAGGAAGAAAGGGCAGCCTTCATCTCATAGGAGTATTGTAAGCAACAGTTAGGACAAAGTGGTTGCCAAGGCAATGACCTCAAAGAATTCCTGAAGGAAGTAATCTCACCTCACATCCTTGGTGATGGAACTCTCTGAACTTGGAATCCGGGAAGCCAGGCACCCATTGCCAGTCTCAGTCCCAGTCCCAGTGGTCGTATTTTTTGGATTTACCAAGGACAGAGTCAGTCTTTCTTGGTACCTACTGAGGTGAGGATGAACAAATGTCAGGAAAGCTCTAAAGAGGGGCCTTTCCTGAGAAAGCAGGTAGTGGCTCACCGCTGGCTAGTGACAACTTCACAGATTTGGCCAAGGAGACCATATGTGACACAGGACAGGCGATTTCATCAGAACATAGTTTGGCCCACCAGTCAGAGGACACTCCCAATAGTCACAGACCTACTTGGGGGAAGGAGCTTCCTTTGTGTGTGTGGGTGTGGGTTTGAGATTTTGTCTCATGTTCTGAGAATAGGTAGGAAAGGCGGTTTGTTTGGTTTGGAGTGAACAGTTTCTGGTAAGTCGTTTGACAAGGCCAGTGTTTCTTTGTCTGTGTATCCCACTGTGTCCGTGGTTTTAGATATTAGAAAAGAGAATGAATCATTGGATGTGTCCTGTCTAGACTCAACTTGCCCAATTTATGAATGGACTGCGGCTTGACTTATGGGTGGACAACTCCAACAATCTTCCTAAGTTTCTGTTTTCTTCCTGAATTCTGCCCAATTTATGAATGGACTGCGGCTTGACTTATGGGTGGACAACTCCAACAATCTTCCTAAGTTCCGGTTTTCTTCCTGAATTCTGGCCACTCTCCAGAATAGGCTCATGGTTTTGTGTCCAAAATATGTACCACCTCCAAGCTCTGTGACATGGCCATGTACTTGATAGCTGAAAGAAATGGGAGCATCTCAGAAAACTCAGATATCAGTTTGACCAGGAAATTCTAAGTGAAGAAACCCTGCTTTGGGCCTTTTGCTCATCAATTGTTCTGTTGCTCTGAATGTCAGGAAGGCCTTTGCCTCAGGCCACACCATTGTAGAGCCTAAAGAAACAGTTTTCAAATGGAAATGAAAGGGCATCACCTGTGGCTCTTTGCTTAATTGCTTTGGAAAGGGATGTGTCTGAATCAGTCTTTTGGCCCTGTGTGAGACTGTGGCTTAGATTCTCAGCACCTGATGGATCTAAAGAAGGATCCCATGTGTGCATCCAAAATCAAAATGGACAAAAGAGCAGTCAGTGTGGATGAAGTCTCTCGCATTCCTCTGTAAGTGTCCTGTTCTCCATCATGTGAGAACAGTGATCATTTGGTTCAAATGTGTTCCTCAAAACCCTGCAGAGGCTAGCCCATAAGTTCTTGGTTTTTCTCAAGACTCCAATTCACATAAAGAATCTAAAACACACAGTCAGTAGGCCTCAAATTGGAGAAGCAGTGCCATATTAATGGCAGGCCTATTTGATCACTCTTGGTTCACTGGAAGGATGTCCTGGCCACCCTGATTTTAGGCAAAAGAGGGGCAAGGGAGGTTATATTGGACACTGTCTTGGGCTGCACCCCTCATGGAAACCTCCAGCCAGAGGTTATGATGATTGTGTAAATGGAAGAAGATGAGTGCCATGTGGAAGTATTTTGTATTTAATTGTGGATATTTGTGTGACAGTTGGAAGACATAACAAGGTCTACCTGGGCTTGAACTCTGGTGTGATTCCCCTTATAGACTGAGTTCAGGAACTGATCTCAGAGAAGTATTGCCATGTATTGTGTTGTGATTTAAGAGGCCATGTATGAGAGTCACCCTTGGAAACTGAGATCTAGCCCCAGAGTGGCTTTCCAAAGAGCTCTGGGAATTTCAGCCAAGATATCACATGATTTCATTCGAAAGACTTGGCAGCCATAGTTGAGAGTGAAAACATACATGGACCTCATATTGTAGACCTCAATGGGCTTGGATTAATGTGACCTTTTGGCCATTCTTTGGGAAGCCTTGCCTGTGAGGGTTCTCCAGAGCTTTCATTGAAATAATCTTGCTCACCATTTACTGGTTCCTGAATGAATTGAAACCCACAGTGCCTCCAACTTCATCCTTGAAAAATGTCTAAATAAATACCATGAAACTTTTGAAATTCCCATGACCAGGTGGCACTGGAGAACCTTTGGATGTCCTGTTACTGATCATGGATGTACCAGACAGTGCCTTGCTTGACTGGCTTTCATGAAAATGGTGTAGAACAGAGGTGCCAGAAAGTTGCAGCCTGTTGAGAAGTGGGCCTAGAGCTTTGGTGGGCAGGAGTGTGATAAAACATCTCTGTTGGAGCAATGTGGATCTTCCATTGGCTTTTAAATGGCTTGTGGATTACATGAAGCAGCCAGCAGACCCTTGAAATTAAAGGCATCTTGTTATATGAAGAGGATTCAGGGCAATGTTCAGAATCAGGTTGCTATGGACAAGGATGCAATGTGGCAAGCTTTGAGGGATAGAAGCATGGTTGGTGCGTTCTTCTGCAGACTCTGAACCACCGCACATGGCAGAACTCCCTCCAGCACTGTGTCTCAGTTGAACTCCTTGAATTTCATGAAGCAAATACCAAACTCCCAGTTCAGCAGCAAAAACCCCACAAAAAGTGGAGGAGGACCAAATGGCTTCACAGTCCAACGGGGAGACACTTAGCCCCCAGAGGCCACAGTTTACCTAAAGAGAAGAAAATCAACACTGCTACCTCATGTTCATTGGAAAATAAGATACCATGTCCTCCACGTCACATAGAGGCAGACCCAGCTTTGATGGTCTCACTACAAAGGAAGCCAATTCTCCTGACAACAACATAATTTTCACGTTCCCAAACTCAGAGGCAGTTGATCTAACAGTTTTTAGGCCAGCAGAGCTCCATGTTTGTGGAGTGTTTACCCTGTCCCTTACTTTTGGAAACTCCTCTACAACCTCCAAGGTTGTGAACTCCTGAGCATTTTCCATTCCAGATATGTATTCACTGATTTTCTATCTAGTCTCCTCTAACTGTGTCTTACTTGGGGTGAAGGTAATTTCAAGGCATTGTTCTGGATGAGAGTGGGAGGATATTTGTGCAGCATATATTTGCATACAAATTGGATTCAATTTCCAATTTTCCTTTTGAAATACTGAATCCCTGACACTAACCCATACCTACTAGACTCAGACAACTCATCCTAATATGATAGAGAAAAATAATACAAACCTATAGAAATACAAGCAGTTCATTGGAGGCATGTTGTATAGTTGGACTTGCATTTTGCATTATACAAGGTAGGAGTTATAAATCTGGTCAATGTTTAATAGAAAAAGATCTCCATGTGTTTTTAAAGTTAACAAATATGAGAATTCATGTTTCCCTTTCTCTTTAGCCTATTCACACTTGTATATTTATATGCATATATAGAATCCTACCAGGTATCACACGTACATCTTTGTGAGGTGGCTGACTTGGCAGATACAAATTGTGAGAAGAGATCACTCCTCCTAAACGCTGTTGGAACTGAAAATTCAACCTATAGGGAGCGTCCTAGTAGAACAACATTATACGTAAACTCATGTTCAGTAAAATAAACATTTTTGCATCTGTGGATGATATATATTTACTGATGAATTTCGATTGGCATTTATATTGCTACTTTTTAATGTCTGTGAGTGTTTTTTATTTGTGTGTGTGTGTGTGTGTGTGTGTATACACTCTCCAGATTTTTAAAAATATGAAATATATGTGTCTAATATACACTCTCTAAATTCATTCATGTTCATGTATGTAGATTTTTAATCAACATTTCACAAGATTATTCTCAGAAATATTCATCCACCTGAAATACATATTTGTTTCCTAGTACTGCAAACTAACTTCAGGGAATGATGCATACAAATCCTAATTATTCTACAGTAACTGACCCAGTCTAACATCAATGCAAGTAGATTCCTATGGGACATGATATGTAATTCTTTATTCATTTGTATTCGACACTGGTACATTTTTATTTCTTCAGTTTTTGCACATCATAGGATATACATTTCATCCACAAGTTCACAAATTTATAGGCATTTGTTTCAAATTTAATCACTTTTTGCTTCAGAACACATGTATTGTCAGGGTTTCTTTACTGGTATTTTCATGAGTCTTCTTTCCAAACACATTATTTTCGATTTCCAAAGTCACTTTTGAAGCAAAACTCACACACTCTTCATGATAAACCAAAACACGAATATTACCATTAGATGTATAACTGCTTGGAATGAATGATTGTATATCAATATACAATTTCCTGTAATTTTTCAGATATTAGATCAATTCATTTTTCAAAGTTGAAAAAAGTTATATTATTTATTCACATTAGGGTCTATTCATGCTTTATCTCTATATTCATAGACACAGGGTACACCTCTTTGTACCGCCGATTCTAATTTTACATCTTCAATATATTGCTCGCAGAAATGGTGGAAGACATACTCATGTCACCTGATGTACATATACATTTAATCAAAGTAATATTCTGGACAAAAAAATGTAAAGGTCACATTTATGATTGTACCAAAGCCTAAATGTAAAGTGTACATGGATTACTAAAAACATCCATGTCCAGGTTGCCTAATGCTGTCAATTGTCAATCCTATTGGTGACTACATATTTGTTTCTTCCTAATTTATATATTCAAACTCAACCCTGTTGAAAATGTCTAATCCTATCACTCACTTTATACTTTGCCTGATTTCGTAATGTTTCTATTGATATCTGCTTTTTTACATATTTTCCCAAGTTGATCCTAGTGACTGACACTTCATATGTGCTGACATTTACATTCACTCTATAATCGAAACCCTATTGCTAAAGAACTTTTGGTCCAAATCCTATACTCACTCTTCTTTCTAAACCTACCGACTATCTTACTAATCCTACCGACTATCCCTTTTTGATTGGATGTTCTCTTCTACATTCAATCATCCAAGGTAAAAGGTCCTATGCCATTGTATATCGAATTATCTGAGACAACTTTGCAGAGCATAATTCAAAGCTAAGTATCCCAATCAAGGGAAAAACCATTCTGGGCTTCAAATCATACCTAGATTTCTGTTTTCATACTTATATTTCACCAGATCTTAGAGAAGACGGACCATTTCAGGGGAACATAGTATGGCCCACCTGTCAGAGGACAATCTGGATAGTCACAGACCTAATTGGGGGAAGGAGGTGCCTTTGTGGGAGTGGGTATGGGTTTATTGTTTTGTCTCATGTTCTGAGAATAGATGGGAAAGGCGGTTAGTTTGGTTTGGAGTGGACAGTTTCTAGTAAGTCATTTGACAAGGCAAGTGTTTCTATGTCTGTGTATCCCACTGTGTCCGTTGTTGTAGATATTGGAAAAGAGAATGCATTAATGGATGTTTACTGTCTAGTGTAAATCTTCCCATAATTCAACCTGCCCAATATATGAATGGATTGCAGCTTGTCTTTTTGATATGCAACACCTGCTATCTTTCTAAGTTGCTGTTTTCTTCCTGAATTCTGGCCACTATCCAGAATAGGCTCATGGATTTGTGTCCAAAATATGTACCACCTCCAAACTCTGTGACATGGCCATGTACTGGTTAGCTGAAGAGAATGGCGAGCATCTCAGAAAACGCAGATATCAGTGTGACCAGGAAAGTCTCAGTGGAGAAACCCTGCTTTGGGCCTTTTGCTTACTTATTGTTGTTTTGCACTGAATGTCAGGAAGTTCTTTGCCTCAATCCACCACTTTGTGAAGCCTGAAGTAAACAGTTTTCAAATGGAAATGAATGTCATCACCTGTGGCTCTTTGCTTAATTGCTTTGGGAAGGGATGTGTCTGAATTAATCTCTTGGCCATGTTTGTGTCTAAGACTTGGATTCTCAGCACCTGATGGATCTAAAGAATGGTCCCATGTGTGCGTCCAAAACCATAATGGCAAAAAAAAAATCATTCATTATGGATGAAGTCTCTTGCCTTCCTCTGTTAATTTCCTGAACTCCATCAAGTGAGAATAGGGATTCTTTGGGTCAAATGAGTCCTTCAATTCCCTGCAGAGGTGCTTGGGTTTTCGCATAACTCCAAATCACATAAAGAATTGATACCTGAAATCAGTAGGCGTCAAATTGGAGAAACACAGAAGTATTAACGGCAGGCTTATTTGATCACTCCTCGTTCACAGAAACGGTGTCCAGGCCACCCTGACTTTAGGCAAATGAGGGGCAAGCGAGCTGATTTTGGACATTGTCTTGGCTTTTCTCATGACTCCAATTCACATAAAGAATCTAGACCCCACAGTCAGAGAGCCTCAAATTGAATAAGCGGAGCAGTATTAAGGGCAGGCCTATTTGATCACTCCTGATTCACAGGAAGGGTGCCCAGGCCACCCTGAAGTTAGGCAAAAGAGGTGCAAGAAGCTTATTTTTGACATTCTCTTGGGCTGCACAACTCATGGAAAACTCCAGGAAGAGGTTATGATTAGTGTCTATATGGAAGAAGAATAGGGCCATGAGGGAGTATTTTGGTTTTAATTGTTTTCATTTGAGTCGCGGTTGGAAGAGTTGTCTGGGTCCACCTGGACTTGAACTCTGGTGTGATTCTCCTTATAGACTGAGTTCTGGAACTGACCTGAGAGAAGTATTCCCATGAATTGTGTTGGTATTTTAGGAGGCCAGGCATGAAGTTGCCATTGGAACCTGAGATCTAGGCACAGGTTGGCTTTCCACAGAACACTGGGAATCTCAGCCAGGATATTACATGATTTTATTCTGAAAGACTTGGCATGCATTATTGAGATTCAAAACACACATGGACCTCGCTTTATAGACCTCAATTGGCCTCGCTTCATGTGACTTTTTGGCCACTCTTTGGGTAGCCTTGCCTGTGAGAGTGCTCCAGAGCTTTCCCTGAAATTAGCTTCCTAACCCTTTAATGGTTCCTGAATGAATTGCAAACCACAGTGCCTCCAACTTCATCCGTGAAAAATTGCTAGATAATTACCATGAAATTTTTAAAATTCCCATGACCAGATGTCACTGGAGGACCTTTGATGTCCTGTTGATGATCATGAATATACCAGACAGGGCCTTGATTGACTGGGTTTCAGGAAAATGGTGTAGAACAGAGATGCAGGTAAGTAGAAGCCTAGTGAGTAGTGGGCCTAGAGAAGTGTTACGCAAGTGAGTGATAAAACATCTGTGGTGGGGCCATGTGGATCTTCCATTGGCTTCCAAATGGCTTGAGAGTGACATGGTGCAGCCATCAGACCCATATACGTAAAGGCATATTTTTATATGGAGAGGTTTTAGGGCAATGTTCAGAATCATGTTGCTATTGTCAAGGGGGCAAGCTACGTGGGATAGAACCCTGGTTGGTGCATTCTCCTGGAGACCCTGCACACCACAGCTGACAGAACTCCCTTCAGCACTGTTTCCCATTTGAACTCATTGTATTTAATGAAGCAAATACCAAACTCCCAGTGCAGCAGCAAGAAACACCACGATAATTGGAGGATGACCAAGTTGTTTCACAGTCCACACGGGGAGACACTTAGCCCTCAGTGGCCACAGTTTACCTACAAAGAGAGAATTCAGCACTGCTGCCTCATTTTTATTGAAAAATAAATAACCATGTCCTCCAGGTCACATAGATGCAGATCGAGCTTTGATTGTCTCACTACAAATAAAGCTAAAGCTCCTGAAAACAACATATATTTTAAGTGCCCAACCTTAAAGGCAGATTCTCAAAAAGTCTTTAGGCCAGCAGAGCTCCATATTTGTGGAGTGTTTACCCTGTCCCTTACTTTTGGAAACTCCTCTACCGCCTCCAAAGATGTGAAATCTGGAGCATTTTCCATTCCTGATAGGTATTCACAGATTTTCTAACTCTTCTCTTCTAATTGTGTCTTACTTGGGGCGAAGGTAATGTCAAGGCATTGTTCTGGAGGAGAGTGGGAAGAATTTTCTGTAGCATATATTTGCATAAACATTGGATTCAGTTTTCTATTTTCCATTCAAAATACTGAATCCCTGACTCTAACCCATACCCGACCAGACTCTGACTACTAATTCTAATATGATGGAGAAAAATAACCCAAACAGAATCGAAATACAAGCAGTTCAGAGTAGGCCTGGTGTATTGTTGTACTTTTCTTTTGCATGATACAGAGTTGGAGTTATGAATCTAGTCAATTTATTGTTGAAATAGTTGTCCATGTATTTTTAAGTTTAACAAATATGTGAATTCCTGTCTCCCTTTCTCTGTATTCTTATATGCACATATAGATTCCTCCCTGGTACCACACGTACATTCTTGTGAGGTGGCTGACTTGGCAGATACAAATTGTTAGAAGAGATCACTCCTACTAAACTTGTTGGAATTGGATATTCAACCTATGGTTGAGCTTGCTAGTTGAACAGCATTATACATAAATCCATGTTCAGTAAAATTAATATTTTTAGATCTGTGGATGATATATATTTTATAATGAATTTTGATTGACATATATTTTGCTACTTTTTTGTCTGTGTGTGTGTTTTGTATATATATATATATATATATATATATATATATATATATATATATATATACACTCTCCAGATTTTTCAAAATATGAAATATATGTGTCTTATATACACTCCCTAAATTCATTCATGTTTATTATGTGGATTTATAATCAACTATTCACAAGATTATTCTGAGAAATATTCATCCACCTGAAATTTGCCTAATGCTCTCAAATGTCAATCCTAATTGTGACTACATATTTGTTTCTTCCTAAGATTATATATGTAAACTCAACCCTGTTCAAAATATCTAATCCTATCACTCACTTTATACTTTGCCTGTTTTCGTAATGTCTCTATTGATATCTGCTTTCCTACATATTTTCCCCAGTTCATCATTGTGACTGACTCTTCACCTGTGCTGACATTTACATTCACTCTCTAATCGAAACCCTATTGCTAAAGAACTTTTTTTCCAATTCCTATACTCACCCTTCTTCATAAAAGTACTGACTATCTTCCTAATGCTACAGACTATCGTTTTTGACTGAATGTTCTCTTCTACATTCAATCATCCAAGTAAATGTGGGGCGAGCTTCAGAGGACGAGACCACCAACAGACTATCTCTTGCAACATCAAAGGGTTTTTTGGGTGTCCAGCATGCTGGGGCTCAGAGATCACTTGAATAGAGCAGATAGCCCTGAGAATAGCTTAAATAGAGCTTATATACTTTCCCTGGAGAGGGCAGGGAGGGAATTTTATTGATGGGTCAGGGTGAGTGGGTGGTTTGCATTCAACTGGGTGAGGGAGTACATTCTGCAGTTGGGCAGTTGAGGACAGAACATTCTGGGAACAAGATTTGCAAGCATTTCTCAAGATTTCAATAGTGTTTTGTTAAGCATACAGAAAAACAAGAAGTGACAAGTACATATTTTATTAACCTTTAATTCCCCACTTCTTCTTCTGGCTACTTTTGATCATAAAAATGATCATTGGAGGGTGTCACATTCTATGTCTGCTAGTGGGGTATTACCATAAGTTTAACTCGTCCAATTTGAGCCTGGAGAAAAGAAATTACACGGTTGAGCAAACAGGATTTTATAGTTAGCAATAATATGAGGATTATTATTGGACCGGCCAGGGTTGATAAAAACGTAGTTAACCAGGAGGAGTGTGTGAACCAAGACTCAAGCCACCTTTTTGGGCCTCTCTCTCTTGTTGATGCTCTTCAAGGTGTCTTTTAAATTTACTCATAGATTTTATTACAACTCCAGTATGGTCAGCATAAAAAAAACATTCTTCCCTCAATGCAGCACAAAGGCCCCCTTCTCTAATGAAGAGGAGGTCCAACTCTCAACTGTCCTTTAAAACAACTTCAGAGAGAGAGGTTAAAGATTCATGCAAAGCTCTGATGGAGGTTTCTAATATCTTAGTTTTGCTCTATTGCTTCTTCTAATTGGGTCATTTGTTGTGTCCCATGGACAATGGCAGCGGTTCCTGTGCACAACCGTGCAGCAACTCCTATTCCTAATAGGATGGCTAAAGTGAGGGATACAAGTTCCCAGTGGAACCGGTTGTATGCCCCCCCTATTTGATCTTCAAACGAACCTGCGTCATGATAGAGCTTTCTGGGAAACATCTGCAACATTTCAAAATAATCACATCTGTTGACCATTTCATGAAAACATAAACAATGTTTAAGTATATAGAATTATGCTGTTGTAGGGACAGACAAGGCAAGGCACCTAAGATAGCACTGAAGACAGGGAAACAGTCCTATATTGTTGCAACTGGATTCAGAGGGCATTGCTTCTGTTGTAATCAATTAATCCCCTGAAACTCAAGTTTAGGTAGTTTCAGAATTGTGTACCCAACATATAAGGGATGGGGCTCAGAAGTTTACAGTCTGCAGAAGTTCAAAAAAGCAGTATATGTTTCTGATTTTTCCTCTGTTCTGGGCAAGTTAAATTTTCAAGGACACCTGGGAGGAGGACAGCTTTTTATTCCCTTTCTTATTTTCCCCCTGCCAGCTGTTACAACGGAGCCCAGTTGGTAATTTCTTTATCTTAGAAATGTGGCCATTTCTGTGAAGCCCCAGCTGAAGGCCAGAGGACTTGTTCACATATTTTGTGAAAAACTAGTTAGGGGTTGTCTAGCTTAGAAGTACTGAGTTTTTTAGCCAGTGGCCAAGTATAACAGGGCAATACAAAAAGAGAAAGTTTATCTACATTGAACTCTTTATAGAAACTCTATGCTGAAAGTTCTAAAGTCAGCCATGGTGAAGACTTCTGGAGAAGGACATTTAAGACTTTTCTGTGGGCCTGGTACAGAGGGGGAATACGGGGAAGGTGGGGCTGAGAGAAGCTCCGAGGATCTGAGAATGAGGAAAAAGAGAGATGTAAAAGAATAATTGGAAAGGTGTTTGGGAATTTCCTAGCAAAAAACTTGAGCAGTAGAACAGGTAGAGGAGACCAGAAAACGGGAGTGAGTATCCCAAAATCCTGTGAGGGACTTTAAATTTTAGTAACCTGTTTTCAGTGATGACAAAGCAACTTTAATGGCCATTTATATTACATCTTGGATAAGGGTCTGAGAGCTCTCCTCAGCTCGTTTGAGCTTTGGGTTAGCTGGAAAGAGGACCTGGTGGGACCCGGTGTGGGCACTGACAGGAAGAGAGAGGAGTGAGTGGGTGGAGGGGTACCTCAGTACCTGTTACCTCACAAGCGGGCAATTGTCTGAGAACTGGTGGAGGTTTGGGATTCTGATCTAGTAATTGGAGGGGAGAAATCACGTTGCTGAGGTGGGAGTGACAGCAGAGAGTCTGGAGCAGAATGCTGAGGATAAAAATCTATTGGAGAAGCATAGTTCAGGATGTGAGTGAAGGAGGGAAAGGGCTTCCACATAGGGGAATCTCCTTTCACCCTTTTGAGCACTTGCAGAAGTTAAAAAGGTCACGCAAAATTTGAGGATCTAGGGACCCCTCTGGGGGCCATCCTTTTTCTGTTGTCTACTTGGTAATATGGCCAATGCTGTGTACTGAATTTGATGAAGTATTGGGGTTCCATCAGGCAGCCTCTGTATGCTCACATCTCCATGACATACAGAAGAAGTCGGTTTTTCCCCCACACAGCCGTTACTGTTTGTGGCTTTGATAGTTTCCCGGGCAAACAAGTAATCTAGGCTAGCCAACCTGCATCTGGCTCGCGTGTCCCTACATGCATAATGTTTGTTTCCATTATCTATGGTACAGAAGGGATTTAATGGTAATTTAGTGGGATTTTCTTCATCAGGGATATCCCAATAAAAAAAACCTATGGCCAGCTGACAAATGTCTGGGTGGAGAGATGGCCACCAGGTCCCTAAGGGGGCTGTATGTGAGATAGATTATACACTTTTCCAGTAGGATTTGTGATCAGCCATCGCTGCTTAAAAGGCTGATGAGGGTTAGGACTACTTGTGGCCAAGGGGAGAGTATATAACCTTATCCACATGGCGAATACACAATTTGAAACTGTTACCAGTCTTTTCCAGTTTCCAGAAAGATTCTGGACAAGGAGCAGGCTTGAGATGAGAGGCATGGATCCAAGAAGTGATTCTGTATACCTTTACCACTGTAGGTGTTATAAGTAGCACCTGGTATGGTCCTTTCCAGCTGGGTTCCAGGGATGACACCTGATGTCATCTTACATACATGAAGTCTCTTATTTGATATGGATGTGGAATCCCCTGGTACACAGTTTGTTACGCAGTGGGCAGCTATTTTCACAGGTATCACTGAGTTCTTTCAAGAGCTTTAAGTCTGTCAAGCAAGAGGGTGTGGAAAGGATCCTTAGGTCTTACAGTTGGGCTTAGGACCCTTACTGGACGAGGGCCACCATAGAGAATTTCTCAGGGGGTAAGGTTACTCAAAGAAACAGAAGGATTTTTTCTTGCATGAAACATTGCATAAGTCAGGAGCACAGTCCAATCTTTTATGCTGGTCTCTAAGCTTAATTTCGTTAAGGTCTCTTCATTGGTTCTATTCATTCTTTCTACTTGTCCTGAACTCTGGGGTCTATAAGCACAATATAACTTCCAATTAATCCCCAGGTTCCTGGCTAACCCCTGACTTACCTGGGCCATGAACATCGGTCCATTATCAGATCCTATTACCAGCTTAGCTTCCTCCAATGGTAGAGAGGCTTAGTCAGCAGCAGCGGAATCACTTAGAGTGTGTTGTGTGTTAGGGGACGAGGGCAGGGGATAAGGAGAGGAGGAAGAGTCCAGTAGAGTCAAATCTTGTGACTCAGGGAAAACAGAGGGTGGAGGAGGAGGAAGAGGTGAGGGTTTGAGAGATCATGTGGGAAGGAGTATGAGCAGAGGCATGGGCAAGGAAAGGCTTCACCCATGGAGGAGGAGATTTGCAGAGGTCCTGCAAAGTTAAGATATATGGCTGTTGATCAGGATGGCTATGTGGCCCTGGCTGAAAGACAATATCTCTGACTTTTTAAATTAGTGGGAAGTAGAAAGATCTTTCTTGGGGCCATACGACTCCAAAGATGGGCCATTCTGGGACACAGAGAGTCTGCCAGGTCCAGCGTTTTACTAAAAAAAGAAAGATTCTGAGCCCTTAAGCGGACTTTGGTTCAGTGATCAAGGGTCAGGGACAGAGGCATTGAAGTGCTCTGTCCCATAATGAAAGGTACACAAACAGTAAAAGCAAAGACACATGACACAGATAAGACAAGACCATAAAGACAGGTAATGGACATCCAACACTGAGACCAGGAATGCGTAGCCGGCAAAACCCGATAGGATGCCAATACCGAATCTAAAAGAAAATATCACTGAGTCGATGAAGCAATTGTTCCTTGATTCTCCGAGTCCTCTGCGGGGTCCCCCAGGGAGGTGCCCTATGTCTCTGTGACACGTCTCTCAGCCACCGTCGGAGAGACCCCAGGCTCTTCATCGCCAGCAATTTTGCCAAGCCCTAACATGACACCTGAAACCAGAAAGAGGCGCCTAACTTGCTCCGAGAGGAGCCCGTTGGGGTCTCTCATCCGCCACTGCCGGAACTCGGTGGAACCTCAATATGTAAAGGTCAGGTGAGTGTTGGAGGAAGAGACTACCAAGAGACTGTCTCATGCAACAGCAAAGGGTTATTTTGGGTCCAGCTTGCTGGGGCTCACAGCTAACTTAAATAGATCAGAGAGCTCTGAGAACAGCTTATGCAGAGCTTACATACATTCCTTGGAGAGGGAAGGGAGGGAAGTTTACTGATGTGTAAGGGTGAGTGGGCGGTTCGCGTGACACCGAGTGAGGCAGTACATTCTGCAGTTTGGCAGTTGGGAACAGTACATTCTAGAACAAGATTAGCAAACATTTCTCAAGATTTCAACAGTGTTTTTTTAAGCATACAGAAAAACAGGAAATAGCAAGTACCTATTTTATTAACCTTTCACTACCGACTATCCCTTTTTGACTGGATGTTCCTTCTACATTAATTCATGCAAAGTACAAGGTCCTATGCCATTGTATATCGATTTATCTGAGACATCTCTGCAGAACGTAATTCAATGCTGCGTATCCCAATCAAGGGCCCAATGCCCTTCTGGCCTTCAAATCATACTTAGATTTCTTTTTTCATACATATATTACACCTATATATTCTTATACACATAGCAGGTTCCCAATACCATTATTCATCCAGCACAATGATTTCTAACCCAAATCAAACATGTTTTTATCCATAATCATACACTATTCCCTCAATCTAACTTTATAGAAGAGCAGGGAAAGAGTTGATTTTACAATACAGAAATGTAGGGAAACTTCCATCTGCTGATAACCTCAAAGGCCCATGCAGAAATGATCCCTGGAGAAGATGTAGGCAGCTATGAAGGACCTGAGAGACCAAAAGTCATCTTCCATGGCAAACAACCCGGTCAGGATAAAAGGTTGTGTCTGAATCAGATTCTCTTCTTAATGTAGAGAACATGGACCAAAACAGGCCTGTGTGGAGATCTATTCCTGGGTGCCTATGGTTGATATACCATTCTAACTTGTGAAAGTGTCACAGGAAGTAGGGGCAGCCTCAATCTCATGGGACCCTTGGAAGTAACAGTTAAGACAAAGTGGTTGCCAAGACAGGGACCTCATTCAGTTCAGGAAGGAAGTGACCTCACCTCACTTCCATGGTGATGGAACTCTCTGAACTTTGGATCCAGGAAGCCAGGAACCCAGAGCCAGTCCCAGTCCCAGTCCCTATGGTCTCACTTGTTTGGATTTACTAAATGCAGTCAGTCTTTCTTGGTACCTTCAGACGTGAGAAGGCCAAATGCCAGGAAAGCTCGGAAGCGGGGCTTTTCTTGAGAAAGTCGTTAGTGGCTCACCGACTCCTAAGAAGTTCACAGAGTTTGCCAAGGAGACCAGATCTGAGACAGGACAGGCCATTTCGGGGGAACGTATTATGGCCTACAAGTCAGAGGACACTCCAGATAGTCAAAGACCTACTTAGGGGAAGGAGGTGCCTTTGTGGGTGTGGTTGTGGCTTTGTGGTTTTGTCTCATTTTCTGAGAATAGGTAGGACAGTCGGTTTGTTTCATTTGAAGTGGACTGTTTCTAGTAAGTCTTTTCACAGGGCGAGTGTTTCTATGTCTGTGTATTCCACTGTTTCCGTGGTTGTAGACATTAGAAAAGAGAATTCATCAATGGATGTGTCGTGTCTAGTAGAAAGCTTCTCAGCATTCATATTGCCCCGTTTATGAATGGACTGTAGCTTGCCTTATCGATGAGCAACACCTGCTACCTTCCTAAGTTTCTATTTTCGTCCTGAATTCCGGCCAATTTCAAGAATAGGCCCATGGTTTTGTGTCCAAGATATGTACCACCTCCAAGCTCTGTGACATGGCCATGTACTGGATAGCTGTAGGTGATGGCGAGCATCTCAGAAAACTCAGATATCAGTGTGACGAGGAAAGTCTCAGAGGAGAAACCCTGCTTTGGGCCTTTTGCTTACCTATTGTTCTGTTGCCCTGAATGTCAGGAAGTTCTTTGCATCTGGCCACCCCTTTGTGAAGCCTGAAGAAAACAGTTTTCAAATGGAAATTATTGGGCATACCTGTGGCTCTTTTCTTAAGTGCTTTGAAAAGGGATGTGACTGAATCAGCCCCCTGGCCCTGTGTGTGGCTGAGGCTTAGATTCTCAGCACCTGATGGATCTAAAGAAAGTTCCCATGTTTGCATCCAAAGGAAAAATGGCAGAAAGAGCAGCCATTGGGATGAAGTCTCTCGACTTCCTCTGTAAGGTTCCTGAACTCCATCAAGTGAAAATAGGGATCCTTTGGGTCAAATGAGTTCTTCAAAACCTGCAGAGGCTAGCCCATAGGTGCTTGGTTATTTCATGACTAAAATTCACATAAAGAATCTAAATCAAACAGTCAGTAGGCCTCAAATTGGAGAATTGGAGCGGTATTAATGGCAGGCCTATTTGATCACTCCTGGTTCACAGGATGGGTGTCCAGGCCACCTTTACTATAGGCAAATGAGGGTCAAAGGAGCTTATTTTGAACACTGTCTTGGTCTGCTCCCCTCATGGAAACCTCCAGCAAAATTATGATGAATGTCAATATGAAAGAAGATGAGGCCCATATGGGAGTGTTCTTGTTTTAATTGTGGTAATTTGTGTGGTAGTTGGAAAAGATGACTGGGATCACCTGGGCTTGAACTCTGGTGTGATTCCCCTTAAAGAATGAGTTCTGGATCTGACCTCAGAGAAGTATTGTCGTGAGTTCTCTTGGGATTTTACTAGGCCACACGTGAGAATCGCCTTTGGAAACTGAGATCTAGGCCCAGGATGGCTTTCCACAGAGCTCGGGGATTCTGAGCCAGGATATCACATGATTTAATTCTTAAAGACTTGGCAGCCCTACTTGAGAGTCCAAACACATATGGACCTCACATTGTACACCTCAATGTGTCTGGATTCATGTGACCTTTTGGCCAGTCTTTTGGAAGGCTTTTCTGTGAGTGTTCTCCAGAGCTTTCATTGAAATGAGCTTCCTCACCATTTAATGGTTCCTGAATTAATTGAAACCCACAGTGCCTCTAACTTCATTTTTGAAAAATGACTAGATTAATACCATAAAATTTTTGAAATTCCCATGACCAGGTGGCACTGGATAAACTTTGGATTTCCTGTTGCTGATCATGAGTGTACCAAAGAGTGCCTTGATTGACAGGTTTTCGTGAAAATGGTGTAGAACAGAGATGCGAGTAATTTGGAGCCTAATGAGTAGTGGGCGTAGAGAAGTGGACTGTAGGTGTGTAAATAAATATTTTTGGTAGGACCACCTGGATCTTCCATTGGCTTCGAAAGACTTGCGACTGACATGGTGCAGGCAGGAGACCTTTATATGTAAAGGCATCTTGTCATATGGAGAGGTTTCAGGGCAATGTTCAGAATCAGGTTGCTATAGTCAAGGGGAAAGCTATGTAGGATAGAAGCCTGGTTCGTACATTCTCTTTGCGTCCTTGACCAACCACACATGACAGAACTCCCTCCAGCATTTTGTCCCAGTTGAACTCCTTGTATTTCGTGAAGCAAATACCAAACTCCCAGTGCAGCAGTAAGAAACACCCTGGAAAGTGGAGGATCACCAAATGGCTTCACAGTCCACACGGAAAGACACTTAGCTCCCAGTGGCCACAGTTTACCTACAAAGAGAGAATTCAGAACTGGTCCCTCATGATCATTAGAAAGTAAGGACCATGTGCTCCAGGTCATAGAGATGCAGACCCAGATTTCATGGTGTCACTACAAACGAAGCTAAATCTCCTAACAATTACATATATTTCTTGTTCCCAACCTCAGAGGAAGTTTCTCAAGAAGTCTCAAGGCCAGCACAGCTCCATGTTTCTGGATTGTTTACCCTCTCCCTTACTTTTGGAAACTGTTCTACCACCTCCAGTGTTGTGAACTCCTGAGCATTTTCCATTCCACATATATATTCAGAATTTCTAACTCCTCTACTCTAATTGTGTCTTACTTTTAGCGATGGTTATGTCAAAGAATTGTTCTGGATGAGAGAGGGAAGATTTTTGTGTATCACATTTTTGCATACACATTAGATTCATTTTCCTTTTTTCCATTTGAAATACTGAATCCCTGACACTAACCCATACCCTACTAGACTCTGACTACTAACCCTAATATCATGGAGAGAAAGAAACCTAACCAAATAGAAATACAGGCCTTTCATAGGAAGCATGGTGTATACTTCTATTTGCCTTCTGCATTATCAAGAGTATGTGTTTTAAATCTAGTCAACTTTTCATTGTAATATTTCTCCATGATTTTTTAAAATTATCACATATATAAATTCCTGTCTCCCTTTCTCTGTATCCTATTCAGCACATGTATTTTTTTATACATATATATATAATATCCTACCTGGTATCACACGGACATTCTTGTGAGCTCCCTGATTTTGGAATATAAAATTGTGAGAACAGATGACTCTCCCTAAATAATGATGGGACTGAAAATTCAACCTATGGGTGAGCTTCCTAGTGAAAAACACTATACATAAATCCATGTTCAGTAAAATGAATATTTTTGGATATGTGGATGAATTATATTTCATGATGAATTTCGATTGGCATATATATTGCTAAATATTAATGTGTGTGTGTGTGTGTGTGTGTGTGTATGTATTTTTTTTTAAATCTGGAAAAAAAAATATATGTGTATATATACATATATATATATATATATATTATATATGTATATATATGTATATATATATATATATATATATATATATATATATATATATATATATATTCTCCAGATTTTAAAAAAATATGAAAAATATGTGTCTTATTATACACTCCCTAAATTCATTTATATTCATGTATGTGGGTTCAAAATCCAATTTTTACAAGATTATTTTCAGCAATATTTATACACCTGTAATACATATTGGTTTCCTACTACTGAATACTAAGTTCAGTAGGTGGTGCATACAAATCCTAATATTTCTACAGTACCTGACCCAGTTTAACATCAATGCAAGTAGATTGCTATGGGACATGATGTGTATTTTGAAGTTCATTTTTACTCAACACTGGTACATTACTATTTTTTCAGTATATGGACATCATAGGATATATTTTTTCACCCACAACTTCACAAAATTATAGGCATTTGGTTCACTCTCATTTACTTACTACTTCAGAACACATGTATTCCTCCATGTTTCTTTACTGGTCTTTTCACTAGACTTCTTTCTAAACACATTATTTTTGATTCCATAATCATTTTTGAAGCAATACTCACTCTTCACGATAAACCGTAACCCTAATATTACCATTACATATATAACTGGTTGGAATGATTGTATATATATCAATATAAGATTTCCAATATATTTTCAGATGCAAACTCAATCCATTATTTAAAGTTGGAACCAGTTATATACTTTATTCACAATCTGGTCTATTCATGCAACATCTCAATAATGATCAACACAAGGTACACCTATTTGTATCACCAGTACTAATTTATAAGTTTCCAGAATATTACTCCCCATAATGGTGGAAGAAATACTCATGTCGCCTTATCTACATATAAATTTTATCACGGTAGTATTCTGGACACAAAATGCAAAGGTCACACATATGATTGTACCAAAGCCTAAATGGAAAGTGACCATGGATTACTAAAAACATCCATGTCCAGGGTGCCTAATGCTCTCAAATGTCAATCCTATTGATTACTACATATTTGTTTTTTCCTAAGATTATATATTCAACCTCAAGCCTGTTGAAAATGTCTAATCCTATCACTCACTTTATACTTTTCCTGATTTCCTAATCTTTCTATTGATATCTGCTTTCCTACATATTTTTCCCTGTTCATCATTGTGACTTTCTCTTCAGATGTGCTGACATTTACATTCACTCTCTAACTGAAACCCTATTGCTAAAGAACTTTTGGTCCAATTCCGAGACTCACTCTTCTTCCTAAACCTACTGACTATCTCTCTAATCCTACAGACTATCCCTTTTTGACTGGATGTTCTCTTCTACATTCAATCATCCGAGGTACACGGTCCTATGCCATTGTATATCGATTTATCTGAGACCTCGGTGCAGAACATAATTCAAGCTCAGTATACCAATCAAGGTTCTGTTGCCCTGAATGTCAGGAAGGTCTTTGCCTCAGGCCACCCCTTTGTGAAGCCTGAAGAAAAAAATTTCAAATGGAAATAAATGGGCATCACCTGTGGCTCTTTGCTTAATTGCTTTGGAAAGGGATTTGTCTGAATCTGCCTCTTGGCCCTGTGTGAGGCTGTGGCTTTGATTCTCAGCACCTGATGGATCTAAAGAAAGATCCCATGTGTGCATTCAAAACCAAAATGGCAAAAAGAGCAGTCATTGTGGATGAAGATTCTTGCCTTTCTCTGTTAGGTTCCTGACCCCCTTCAAGTGAGAATAGGCATCCTCTTTGTCAAATGAATTCTTGAATGCTCTGCAGATGTGCTTGGGTTTTCTCATGACTCCAAATCACATAAAAAATCTATACCTGACATTCAGTAAGCCTCAAATTATAGAAACAAAGCGGAATTAATGGCAGGCCTTTTTGATCACTCCTGGTTCACAGGAAGGGTGTCCAGGCCACCCTGACTTTAGGGAAATTAGAGGCAAGGGAGCTTATTCTGAAAACTGTCTTTAGTTGCAACCCTCATGAAAACTTCCATCCAGAACTTTTGATGAGGGTCTTTATGGACGAAGATGAGGGCCATGTGGTAGTTTTTTTGTTTTAATTGTGGTCATTTATGTGGGGGTTGGAAGACATGACTTGGTCCACCTGGGCTTGAACTCTGGTGTGATTCCCCTTAGAGCCTGAGTTCTGGAACGTACCTCATAGAAGTATTGATATGAATTGTGTTGGTTTTTAGGAGGCCACGCATGATTGTTACCCTTTCAAACTGAGATCTAGGCCCAAGGTGGCTTTCCACAGAGCAATGGGAATCTCAGCCAGGAAATCACATGATTTTATTCTGAAAGACTTCACAGCCATTGTTGGCCCTCGGAAGCAAGAAGGAGTGGCCATACTCATATCGAATAAAATCAACTTAAAACCTAAGTTAATCAAAAGTGATAAAGAAGGACACTATATACTGTTAAGAGGCAACATTCACCAACAAGACATAACAATTATCAATTTGTATGCACCAAACAATGGTGGTGCCAAGTCATAAAACAAACTCTCCTCAAGTTCAAGAGTCATATAGGCTATAGCACAATAATTACGGGTGACTTCAGCACACAACCCTCGCCATTGGACAGATCCTCTAGAGAAAATCTGAATTAAGAAACTATAGAACTCAAAAGCACAGTCAATAACCTAGACTTAACCAACATATATAGAATATATCAAACATCATAAAGTGGATACATGTTCTTCTCAGCAGCACATTAGTCCTACTCAAATATAGACCATATATTATGCCATATGGAAACTCTTAGTAAATATAAAAGTATGGAGATAATACCATGCACCATATCTGATCATAATGGAATGAAACTTGAAATTAATGATTGAAGAAGGAAGGAAATATTCTACATCACATGGAAAATGAACAAAATGTTACTGAATAATCAATGGGTTACAGAAGACATAAAGGAGGAGATAAAAAATCTCTTAGATACAAATGACAATACAGACACAACATACCGGATTCTGTGGGAAACAATGAAAGCAGTTTTAAGAGGGAAATTCATTTCTTGGAATTCTTTCCTCAAAAAAAGAAAAAAACAACAAATAAATGATCTCACACTACATCTCAAAAACCTAGAAAAAAAAGAGTAAAACAACAAATGTAGTAGAAGACAAGAAATAATTAAAATTAGAGGAGAAATCAACAAAATTGAAACAAAAAAATTGAACAAATAAAAGTTGGTTCTTTGAAAATAAATTAAATCGACAGGCCCTTAGCCATGCTAATGAAGAGAAGCAGAGAGAGAACTCAAATTACTAACATATGGGATAAAAAAGGCAATATCACAACAGACACTACAGAAATACAGAAGATAATTCAAAAGTATTTTGAAACCCTATATTCCAATAAAACAGAAGATAATGAAGATATCGATAAATTTCTTATGTCATATGATCTGCCCAGATTGAGTCCGGAAGACACACAAAATTTAAATAGACCAATAACAAAGGAAGAAATAGAAGAAACCTTCAAAAGACTACCTACCAAAAAAAACCCTGGACCAGATGGTTATATAGCAGAGTTCTACAAAACGTTCAAAGATGAATTAATACCAATACTTTTCAATCTATTTCAAAAAATAGAAAAAGAAGGAGTTCTTCCAAATTCATTCTATGAGGCCAACATCACCCTGATCCCAAAACCAGACAAAGACACTTCAAAGAAAGAAAACTACAGACCAATATCTCTAATAAACTTGGATGCAAAAATTCTCAATAAAATCCTGGCAAATCAAATACAAAAGCACATAAAAAAAATTGTGCATCATGATCAAGAGGGATTCATCCCAGGGATGCAAGGCTGGTTCAATATACGGAAATCAATAAATACTATTCACCACATCAATAGACTTAAAGAGAAGAACCATATGATCATCTCGATAGATGCAGAAAAAGCATTCTACAAAGTACAGCATCCCTTTATGTTTAAAACTCTATAAAAACTAGGAATAACAGGAACTTACCTCAACATTGTAAAAGCTATATATGCTAAACCTCAGGCTAGCATCATCGTAAATGGAGAAAAACTGAAGGCATTCCCTTTAAAATCTGGAACAAGACAGGGATGCCATCTATCACCACTTCTATTCGATTTAGTTCTTGAAATACTAGCCAGAGCAATTAGACAGACAAAAGAAATTAAAGACTTAAAAATAGGAAAAGAAGAACTTAAATTATCGCTATTTTTGGATGACATGATAATATATTTAACAGACCCAAAAGGGTCTACAAAGAAACTGCTAGAGTTAGTAAATGAATTCAGCAAAGTGGCAGGATATAAAATCAACACGCATAAATCTAAGGCATTCCTGTATATCAGCAACAAAACTTCTGAAATTTAAATGAGGAAAACCACTCCTTTTACAGTATACTCAAAGAAAATAAAAAACTTGGAAATCAACCTAACCAAAGAGGTGAAAGATTTATGCAATGAAATCTACAGAACCCTAAAGAGAAAGATAGAAGAAGATGTTAGAGGATGGAAAAGTATGCCCTGTACATGGATAGGCAGAAATAACATCATCAAAATGGCGATATTACCCAAAGTTCTCTACAGGTTTAATGCGATGCCAATCAAAAACCCAATGGCATTTCTTGTAGAAATAGATAAAGTAATCATGAATTTCATATGGAAAAACAAAAGACCCAGAATAGCGAAAGCAATTCTAAGCAGGAAGTGTGAATCCAGAGTTCAAACTGTACTACAAAGCAATAGTAACAAAAACAGTGTGGTACTGGTATCAAAACAGGCAGATGGACCAATGGTACAGAATAGAGGACACAGAGACAAATCCACAAAATTACAACTTTCTTATATTTGAAAAAGGGCCTAAAAGCATGCAATGGAAGAAGGATAGCATATTCAACAAATGGTGCAGGGACAACTGGAAATTCATATGCAACAAAATGAAACGGAATCCCTTTCTCTCACAATGCACAAAAGTTAACTCAAAATGGATCAAGGAGCCAGATATAAAATCAGAGACACTGCGTCTGATAGAAGAAAAAGTTGGCTACGATGTACATACTGTGGGGTTGGGCTCCAAATTCCTTAATAGGAAACCCATAGCCCAAGAGTTAATAAAAAGAATAAACAAATGGGACTTACTTAATCTAAAGAGATCTTTCTCAGCAAGAGAAAAAATAAGAGAGGTAAATAGAGAGCCTACATCCTGGGAACAAATTTTTACCCCTTACACTTCAGATAGAGCCCTAATATCTAGAATATACAAAGAACTCAAAAAAATTAAACAATGAGATAACAAATAACCCAATCAACAAATGGGCCAAGGATCTTAACAGACACTTCACAGAGGAGGACATACAATCAATCAACAAGTACATGAAAAAATGCTCACCATCTCTAGCAGTCAGAGAAATGCAATCAAAACCACCCTAAGATACCATCTCACTCCAGTAAGATTGGCAGCCATTATGACGTCGAACAACAATAAGTGTTGGTGAGGATGTGGGGTAAAGGGTACACTTGTACACTGCTTGTGGGACTGCAAATTGGTGAGTACAATATGGAAAGCAGTATGGAGATTCCTGGGAAAGCTGGGAATGGAACCACCATTTGACCGAGATATCACCCTACTCAGACTCTTCCCTGAGGATGTTAATAGAGAGCAGTATAAGGATACTGCCACATCGATGATCATAGCGGCACAATTCACAATAGCTAGACTCTGGAACCAACCTAGATGCCCTTCAATAGACGAATGGATAATAAAAATGTGGCATCTATACACAATGGAGTATTACACAGCACTGAAAAATGACAAAATCTTAGAATTTGCAGGGAAATGAATGGCATTAGAATAGATTATGCTAAGCGAATCTATCCAATCCTTAAAAAACAAATGCCAAATGTTTCCTTTTATATAGAGAGAGCAAATA
This sequence comes from Callospermophilus lateralis, assembly GCF_048772815.1. Classification (NCBI taxonomy): domain Eukaryota; kingdom Metazoa; phylum Chordata; class Mammalia; order Rodentia; family Sciuridae; genus Callospermophilus; species Callospermophilus lateralis. The sequence goes on from NW_027513092.1 coordinate 187,761, forward strand.
AGAACAGAACAGGGAGGAAGAACATGAGAAAAATATTAAAACTAAACAGAGATGAGTGGGGGGAGAGAAAGGGAGAGAGAAGGAAAAGCATATGGAAATGGTAGGAGACTACTCAATGTTACACAAAATTACATATAAGAGGTTGTGAGGCTAAAGAGGGGAAAACAAGGGAGAGAATTAAACAACAGCAGATGAGGTAGAGAGGGAAGATGGGAGGGGAGGGGGAATAGTAGGGGATAGGAAAGGTAGCAGAATACAACAATAACTAGTATGCTATTATGTAAAAACGTGAGTGTGTAACTGATGTGATTCTGCGATTTGTATTTGGGGTAAAAATGGGAGTTCATAACCCAATTGAGTCAAATGTATGAAAGATGATATATCATGAGTTTTATAATGTTTTGAACAACCAAAAATAAAAAGAATTGAATTTCCAATATTTGAGTCATTTAACAACTTTATTTTTTAATAAAATTGTCTTTTATTTGTTATCTTACTTGCTGGTATCTGTTTTTCAGTTTTAAAAAACTATGAGCTGTAGCCATTCATCCATGTAGTATGTAAAAGAAAATTTTGAGTGTCTCCATGTTACCAGATTGGCAAGGCATCAAGGTTTCCTTCACAAACAAGGTGAAGGCTTTGCCATTAGAAATTTAACATTCTGCAAAACAATTTTTTTAACTTTCCAATTAAATTTCCAAAAAAATTTAGAAAAAGAAGAATATAATCCCCACAGTAAGAAGGCCTCAAAGTGGAGAAGTGGAGCATTTACAGCAGGCCTATTTGATTACTCCTGGTTCACAGGAAGCATGTCCAATCCACCCTGACGTTAGGCAAATGAGGGGCAAGGGAGCTTATTTTGGGCACTGGTTTGGCTGTGCCCCTCATGGAAAACTCCATCCACAGGTTATGATGTGTGTCTATATGGAAGAAGATTAGAACCATGTGGGAGTGTTTTGGTTTTAATTGTGGTCATTTGTGTGGTAGTTGGAAGAGATGACTGGGTCCACCTGGGCTTGAACTCTGATGTGATTCCCCTTAGAGAATGAGATTTGGAACTAACTTCAGAGAAGTATTGCCATGAATGTTGTTGGGATTTCAGGAGGCCACACATGAGAGTCGCCCTTGGAAACTGAGGTCTAGGCCCAGGGAGGCTTTCCAGAGAGCACTGGGAATCTCAGCTAGGATATCACAGGTTTTATTCTGAAAGACTTGGCAGCCTCTTTGAGAGTCAAAACACACATGACCTCACATTGTAGACCTCAAGGGGCCTGGCTTCATGTGACAATTTGGCCACTCTTTGGGAAGCCTTGCCTGTGAGAGATCTCCAGATCCTTCATTAAAATGAGCTTCCTCAACATTTAATGGATCCTGAATGAATTGAAACCCACAGTACCAACAACTTCATCTGTGAAAAATAGTTAGATAAATACCATAAAATTTTAGAAATTCTCATGACCAGGTGGCACTGGAGAACCATTGGATGTCCTGTTGCTGATCATGAGTATACCAGACAGTGCCTTGATTGACTAGGTATCATGAAAATCGTGTAGAACAGAGATGCCAGTAAGTTGGAGCCTGCTGAGTAGTGGGCCTAGAGCAGTGGTGTGCAGGTGTGTGATAAAACATCTCTGGTGGGGCCATGTGGATCTGCCATTGACTTTCAAATGCCTTGAGACAGACACGGTGCAGCCAGCAGACCCTTCTATATAAAGGCATCTTGTTATATGGAGATTTTTCACGGAAATGTTTAGAATCAGGTTGCTATGGTCAAGGGGCAAGCTATGTGGGATAGAAGCCTAGTTGGTGCATTCTCATGCAGACACTGACCCACCACACGTGACAGAACTCCCTCCAGCACTGTGTCCCACTTGAACTCCTTGTATTTCGTGAAGCAAATACCAAACTCCCAGTGCAGCAGCAAGAAACAAAACGAAAAGTCGAGGATGACCAAATGGCTTCACAGTCCACATGGGTAGACACTTAGCCCCAGTGGCCACAATTTAGCTACAAAGAGAGAATTTAGCACTGCTGCCTCATGTTCATTGGAAAATAAGAAACCATGTCCTCCTGGTCACATAGATGCAGACCTAGCTTTGATGGTCTCACTACATCGGAAGTTAAAGCTCCTGAAAACAACATATATTTCAAGTGCCCAAGCTCAGAGGCAATTTCTCAAGAAGTGTTTAGGCCAGCAGATCTCCATGTTTGTGGAGTGTTTACCATGTCACTTACTTTTGGAAACTGCTCTATCACCTCCAAGGTTGTGAACTCCTGAGCATTTTCCATTCTAAATATATATTCACAGATTTTCTAACTCTTCTCCTCTAATTCTGACTTACTTGGGGCGAAGGGAATGTCAAGTCATTGTTCTGGATGAGAGAGAGAAGATTTTGTTTAGCACATATTTGCATAAACATTGGATTCATTTTACAATTTTCTGTTTGAAATACTGAATCCCTGACACTAACCCATACCCTACTAAACTCTGACTACTAATCCTAATATAATGGAGAAAAATAACCCAAACAGAATAGAAATACAAGCATTTCAGAGGAAGCATGGTGTAGAGTTGGACTTACCTTTTGCATGATATAAGGTAGGAGTTATAAATCTAGTCAATTATTTGTTGAAATAATTCTCCATGTGTTTTTAAAGTTAAGAAATATGTGAATTCCTGTCTCCCTTTCTCTGTAGCCTATTAAGCAAATGTATTTTTATATGCACAAATAGAATCCTACCTGGTTTCACATGTACATTCTTGTGAGGTGGCTGACTTGGCAGATACAAATTGTGAGAAGAGATCACTCCTCCTAAACGCTGTTTTAACTGAAAATTCAACCCATGGGTGACCTTCCTAGATGAACAACACTATACACATATTCATGTTCAGTAAAATGAATATTTTGGGATATGCGGATGAGTTATTTTTCATGATGAATTTCAATTGGCATATATATTGCTACATTATAATGTGTGTGTTTGTGTGTCTATATATACATTATATATATATATATATATATATATATATATATATATATATACTCCAGATTTACCAAAATATGAAATATATGTGTCTTCTTATACACCGCCTGAATTCATTCATATTCATATATGTGGATTTATAATCAACTTTTAACAAGTTTATTCTCAGAAATATACATCCACTGAAATACATATTTGTTTCCTAGTACTGAAAACTAACTTCAGGGAAGGGTGCTTACAAATCGTAATATTTCTACAGTAACTGACCAAGTTTAACATCAATGCAAGTAGATTCCTATTGGATGTGATGTGTTTATTAAAGTTCATTTTTATTCAAACCTGGTACGTTATTATTTCTTCAGTTTATAGACATCATAAAATATATCCTTTCATTCACAAATTCACAAATTTATAAACATTTGGTTCACTTTCAATCATTTCCTCCTTCAGAACACTTATATTTCTCCATGTTTCTTGACTCGTCTTTTCACTAGACTTCTTTTTAAACACATTATTTTCGATTCCATAATCATTTTTCAAGCAAAACTCATTCACTATTCATGATAAACGGTAACCCTAAGATAACCATTAGATATGTAAGTGGTTGGAATGAATGTATGTGTATCAATAAAAGATTTCTTCTATTTTTTCAGATATCAATACAATCCATTATTTAAATTTGTAACCAGTCATATAATTTATTCACATTATGGTCTATTAATGCATCATCTCTATATTCATGAACACAGGGTAAGCCTATTAGTATCCCCAGTACTAATTAATATCTTTTCAAAATATTTCCCCCAGAAATGGTGGAAGAAATACTCATGTCACCTGATCTTCATATACATATTATCACAGTAATATTTTGGACACAAAATGCGAAGGTCACCCTTATGATTGTACCAAAGCCTCAATGGAATGTGAACATGGATTACTAAATATATCCATGTCCACGTTGCCTAATGCTCTCAAATGTCAATCTTATTGGTGACTACAAATTTGTTTCTTCTTAAGATTATGTATTCAACCTCAACCCTGTTGAAAATCTCTAATCCTATCATGTTATACTTTGCCAGATTTCCTAATGTCTCTATTGATGTCTGCTTTCCTACATATTTTCCCCAGTTCATCATTGTGCCTGACTCTTCACATATGGTGTCATTTATATTCACTCTCTAACCAAAACCCTATTGCTAAAGAACATTTGGTCCAAATCCTAGACTCACTGTTCCTCCTAAACCTACTGACTATCTTCCTAATCCTACACACAATCCCTTCTTGACTGGATGTTCTCTTCTACATTTAATCATCTGAGGTACAGGGTCTTATGTCATTGTATATCAATTTAACTGAGACCTCGGTGCAAAACATAACTCAAGCTAAAGATCCCAATCAAGGGTCCAAATCCTTCTGGGCTTCAAATATTACCTAGATTTCTGTTTTCATACTTATGTTTTTCCTCTATATTCTTATAAATATCGCTGCTTCCCAATACAATTATTCATCCAGCAGAATGATTTCCAACCCAAATCGAACATGCTATTAACCCTGACCATACAATATTCCCTCAATCTCACTTTACAGAAGAGCAGGGACAAAGTTGGTATTACAATACAGGAAGTTAGGAGATCTTCCACCTGCTGAGTACCTCAAAATCCATACAGAAATTATCCCTGGAGAAGATGCAGGCAGCTATGAAGGACCTGAGAGAACAAAAGTCATATTCCATGGCAAACAACATGGTCAGGATGAAAGGATGTGTCTGAGTCAGCCTCTCTATTCTTAATGTAGGGAAGATGGACCAAACCAGGCCTGTGTGGAGAGCTGTTCCCAGGTGACTATGGTTTCTATACCATTCTAACATGTGAAAGTATCACAGGAAGTAGGGCAGCCTCCATGTCAGGAGACAATAGGAAGAAACTGTTAGGACAAAGTGGTGGCCAAGACAGTGACCTCATTCATTTTCTGAAGGTAGTGACCTCACCTCACTTCCTTGGTGATGGAGGTCTCTGAATTTTGTGATCCAGGAAGCCAGGCACCCTGAGCCAGTCCCAGTCGCAGTCACAGTGGGCTCATTTCTTTGGATTTACCAAGGACAGAGTCAGTCTTTCTTGGTACCTACTGATGTAAGGGTTGCCAAATACCAAGAAAGCTCTGAAGAGGGGTCTTTCCTGAGAGCATAGGAATTGGCTCACCACTGCCTCCTTACAAATTCACAGATTTGACGAAGGAGACCAGATCTGAGACAGAAAGGCCATTTCTGGGTTACATCGTATGTTCTACCAGTCAGAGGACACTCCAGATAGTCACAGACCTACTTGGAAGAAGGAGGTGCATTTGTGGGTGTTGGTTTGTGTTTGTGGTTTTTTCTTATGATCTGAGAATAGGTAAAAAAGGAGGTTTGTTTGGTATGGAGTGGACTGTTTCTAGTAAGTCATTTGACAAGGAGACTGTTTCTGTGTCTGTGTATCCCACTGTGTTTTTCTTTGTAGATATTAGAAAAGAAAATAGCTCATTGGGTGTGTCCTGTCTAGTAGAAAACTTCCCAGTATGCATCCTTCCCAATTAATGAATGGACTGAGGCTTGCCTTATCCATGGGCAACACCTGCTATCTACCTATGTTCTCATTTTTTTCCTGAATTCTGGCCACTCTAAAGATTAGTATCATGTATTTTTGTACAAGATACGTACCACCTCCAAGCTCTGTGACATAGCCATGTACTGGATAGCTGAAGGGAATGGCGAGCATCTCAGAAAACTCACATATCAGAGTAACCAGGAAAGTCTCCTAGGAGAAACCCTGCTTGGGGGCTTTTGATTACCTATTGTTCTGTTGCTCTGAATGTCAGAAAGGTCTTTGCCTCAGGCCAAACCTTAGTGAAGCCTGAAGAAAAGAGTTTTCAAATGGAAATGAATGGGAATCACCTGTGGCTTTTTACTTCATTGCTTTGGAAAGGGATTTGTCTGAATCAGCCTCTTGGCCCTGTGTGAGCCTGTGGTTTAGATTTTCAGCACCTGATGTATCTAGAGAAAGTTCCCATGTGGGCATCCAAAACCAAAATGGAAAAAAAGATCAGTCATTGTACATGAAGCCTCTCGCCTTCCTCTGTAATATTAATGACCTCCATCAAGTGAGAATAGGGATCATTTGTGTCAAATGAGTTCTTCAAAGCCCTGCAGAGGCTGGACAATAGGTGCTTGCGTTTTCTCATGACTCCAATTCACACAAAGAATCTATACCCCACAGTCAGTAGGCCTCAAATTTGAGAAGTGGAGCAGTATTAACAGCAGTCCTATATGATCACTTCTGTTTCACAGGAATGTTGTCCAGGCCAACCTGACTTTAGGCAAATGAGGGGCAAGTGAGATTATTTTTGACACTGTCTTTGGCTGTGCCCCTCATGGAAACCTCCAGCTAGAGGTTATGATTAGTGTCAATATAAAAGAAGAAGAGGGCCCTGTGGGAGTGTTTTGGTTTTAATTGTCGTCATTTGTGTGGCAATTGGAAGAGATGCCTGGGTCCACCTGGGCTTGAACTCTGTTGTGATTCCCCTTAGAGACTGAGTTGTGGAACTGAGCTCAGAGAAGTATTGCCATGAATTGTGTTGAGATTTTTGGAGGCCACGCATGAGATTCACCATTGGAAACTGAGATCTAGGCCCAGGGTGACTTTCCACAGAGCACTGGGAATCTCAGCCAGGATATCACAAGATTTTATTTTGAAAGATTGTCAGCCATAGTTGAGAGTCAAAGCACACATGGAATTCACATTGTAGACCTCAATGGGCCTGGCTTCATGTGACCTTTTGCCCACTCTTTGGGAAGCCTTGCCTGTGAGAGTTCTCCAGACCTTTCATTGAAATGAGATTCCTCACCTTTTAATGGTTCCTGTATAAATTGAATCCCACAGTGCCTCCAACTTCATTATTGAAAAATATCTAGATAAATACCATGAATTTTTTGAAATTACTATGACCAGGTTGCACTGGAGAACCTCTGGATGTCCTGTTGCTGATCATGATTGTACCAGACATTGCCTTGATTGACTGGGTTTCATGGAAAAAGTGTAGAACATAGATGCCAGAAAGTTGGAGCCTGCAGACTAGTGGGCCTAGAGCAGTGGAGTGTAGGTGTGTGAAAAAAAACATTTCTGGTGGGGCCACGTGGATCTGCCATTGGCTTAGAAATCACTTGTGACTGACATGGTACAGCCAGCAGACTGTATGTAAAGGCATCTTTATATGGAGAGGATTCCTGCCAATGTCCAGAATCAGGTTGCTATTGTCAAGTTGAAAAGCTATGTGGGATTGAAGCCCCACTGGTGCATTTTAGTAACCCACCACACGTGAGAGTACATCCTCCAGCACTGTGTCCCAGTAGAACTCCTTGTATTTCGTGAAGCCAATACCAAACTCACAGTGCAGCAGTAAAAAACACCACGAAAGTGGATAATGACCAAATGGCTTTTCAGACAACACAGTTAGATACTTAGACCCCAGTGGCCAAAGTTTACCTACAAAGAGAGAATTCAGCACTGCTGCCTCATGTTCACTAGAAAATAAAAAACCATGTCATCCAGGTCACATAGATGGAGACCCAGAATTGATGGTCTCACTACAAAGGAAGCTAAAGCTCCTGACAACAACATATATTTTAACTGCCCAACCTCAGAGGCAGTTTCTCAAAAAGGCTAGCAGAGCTCCATGTTTGTGGAGTGTTTACCCTCTCTCTTTTTGTAACCCGTTCTACCTCCTACAAGTTTGTGAACTCCTGAGCATTTTCCTTTCCACATATGTATTCACAGATATTCTAACTTTTCTCCACTAATTGTGTCTTATTTGGGGCGAAGGTAATGTCAAAGCATTGTTCTGGATGAGAGTGGGAAGATTTTTGTGTAGCACATATTTGCATACACATTAGATTCATTTTCCTATTTTCCATTTGAAATACTGAATCCATGACCCTACCCCATACCCTACTAGACTCTGACTACTAATCAAAATATGATGGAGAAAAAGAAACTTAACAGAATAGAAATACAGGCCTTTCATAGGAGTCATGGTGTATACTTGGACTTGCCTTCGGCTTTATCAATGGTATGTGTTATAAATCTAGTCAACTTTTCATTGTAATACTTCTCCATGAGTTTTTAAAATTAACACATATGTAAATTTCTGTCTCACTTTCTCTGTAGCCTATTCATCACATGTATTTTTTAATGCATCTTTAGAATTCTACCTGGTATCACATGTACATTCTTGTGAGCTTGCTTATTTTGGAAGATACAAATTGTGAGAAGAGATCGCTCCCTCTAAATACTGATGGAACTGGAAATTCTACCTATGGGTGAATTTCCTAGATGAACAGTATTATGCATAAATAAATGTTTAGTAAAATGAATATTTTTGGATACGTGGATGATATCTATTTTATTATGATTTTCGAATGGCATATATATTGCTACATTTTAATGTCTGTGTATGTGAGTATCTAATTATCTATCTATCTATCTATCTATCTATCTATCTATATAGATATAGATATCTACTCTTTAGATTTTCCAAAATATGAAATATATGTGTCTTATTATACACTTTCTAAATTCACTCATGTGTGTGTATGTGGATTTATAATCAAATTTTTACAAAATAATTCTTAGAAATATTCATCCACCTTAAATACATATTTATTTCCTAGTACTGAAAACTAAATTCAGTGAATGGTGCATACAAATCGTAATATTTCCACAGTGACTGACCCAGTTTCACATCAATGCAAGTAGACACCTATGGGACCATGATGTGTATTTTGAAGTTCTTTTTTATTCCACACTGATACATTACTATTTCTGCAGTTTATGGACATTATAGGATATATCCTTTCATCCACAATTTCACAAATTTATAGGCATTTGGTTCACTTTCAATCACTTCCTACTTCAGAACACATGTATTCCTCTATGTTTCTTGACTGTTCTTTTCATAAGATTCTTTCCAAACACATTATTTTTGATTTCCATAATCATTTTTGAAGCAAAACTCAGACACTCTTCATGATAAACCATAATGCTAATATTACCATTAGATGTATAACTGGTTAGAATGAATTTATGTATATCAATATAAAATTTCCTATATATTTTCAGATATCAATTCAATCCATTATTTAAAGTTTGAACCAGTTATATTATTTATTCACAGTATGGTCTATTAAGGCATCATCTCTATATTCATAGACCGATGGTATACCTATTTGTATCCCCAATACTAATTTATAAGTCTTTAAAATATTGCTTTAAGAATTGGTGGAAGAAATACTCTAGTCACCTGATATACATACACATTTTATCACAGTAATATTCCTGACACAAAATGCAATGGACACACTTATGATTGTACCAAAGCCTATATTGAAAGTGAGCATGTATTACTAACAACATCCAAGTCCTGATTAACTAATGATCTCAAATATCATTCCTATTGGTGACTACATATTTGTTTTTTCCTAAGATTAAATATTGAATCTGAACCCTGTTAAAAATGTCTTATCCTATCACTCACTTTGTACTTTGCCTGATTTCCTAATGTCTCTATTGATATCTGATTTCCTACACATTTTCCCCAGTTCATCACTGTGACTGACTCTTCAAATATGCTGACATTTACTTTCACTCTTTAACAAAAACCCTATATCTAAAGAACATTTGGTCCAATTCCTCGACTCACTGAAATGGGTTCTTCAAAGCCCTGCAGAGGGTAGCCCATAGGTGCTTGATTTTCTCATGACCCCAATTCACATAAAGAATCTATGCCCCACAGAGAGTAGGCCTCAAATTGGAGAAGTAGAGCAGTATTAATGGCAGGCCTATTTGATCACATCTGGTTCACAGGAAGGGTTTCCAGGCCACACTGAGTTTAGGCAAATAAGGGGCAAGTGAGCTTATTTTGGACACTTCCTTAGGCTGCGCCCCTCATGGAAACCTCCAGCAAGAGGTTATGATGAGAGTTTATATTGAAGAAGATGAGGACCATGTGGGAGTGTTTTGGTTTAATTGTGGTCATTTGTGTGGTGGTTGGAAGAGATGACTGGGTCCGCATGGACTTCAATTCTGGAGTGATTCCCCTTAGAGACTGAAATGAACTCAGAGAAGTATTGACATGAATTGTGTTGGGTTTTTAGGAGGCCACACATGAGAGTTGCCCTTGGAGACTGAGATCTAGGCTCAGGATAGCTTTCCAAAGAGCACTGGGAATCTCAGGCAGGATATCACATGACTTTATTCAGAAAGACGTGGCAGCCATTGTTGAGAGTCAAAACCCACATGCACCTCAATTGTAGACCTCAATGGGCCTGGCTTAATGTGACCTTTTGGCCACTCTTTGGGAAACCTTGCCTCTGAGAGTTCTCCCGAGCTTTAATTGAAATAAGCTTCCTCACCATTTCATGGTTCCTGAATAAATTGAAAGCCACAGTGCCTCCAACTTCATCCTTGAAAATTGGCTAGATAAATACCATGAATTTTTTAAATTTCCATGAACAGATGGCACTGGAGAACCTTTGGATATCTGTTGCTGATCATGAGTGTACCAGACATTGCATTGATTGACTGGGTTTCATGAAAATGTTGAGAACAGAGGTGCCAGAAAGTTGGAGCCTGCTGATTAGTGGGCCCAGAGCAGTGGTGGGCAGGTGTATGATAAAACATCTGTCGTGGGGACACGTGGTTCTGCCATTGGTTTCCGAATGACTTGTGACTGACATGTTGCAGCCAGCAGAACCTTACAAGTAAAGGGACCTTGTTATATGGAGAGGTTTCAGGGCAATGTTCAGAATCAGGTTGCTATGGACATGGGTGCAAGCTTTTTGGGATAGAAGCCTGGTTGGTGCATTCTCCTGCAGACCCTCAACCACTACACGTGAGAGTACTCCCTCTAGCACTGTGTCCCATTTTTTCTCCTTGTATTACGTGAAGCCAATACCAAACTCCCAGTGCAGCAGTAAGAAACACCACGAAAAGTGGAGTATGACCAAATGGCTTCACAGATCACATGGTTAGACACTTAGACCCCAGTGTCCTCAGTTTACTAACAAAGGGAAAATTCAGAACTTCTTCCTCATGTTCAATAGCATATAAGGAACCATGTCATCCAGGTCACATAGATGCCGACCCAGGTTTGATGGTCTCAATACAAAGGAAGCTAAAGCTCCTGACAACAACAAATTTTTCAAGGGCCCAAACTCAGAGGCAGTTTCTCAAAAACTCATTAGGCCACCAGAGTTCCATGTTTGTGGAGTGTTTACCCTGTACCTTACTTTTGGAAATTCCTCTACCACCTCCAAGGTTGTGAACTCCTGACCATTTTCTTTTCCAGATATATATTCACAGATTTTCAAACTCTTCTCCACTAATTGTGTATTACTTGTGGCGAAGGAAATATCAAGGCATTGTTTTGGAGGACAGTGGGAAGATTTTTGTCTAGCAAATATTTGCATACACATTACATTCATTTTCCTATTTTCCATTAGAAATACTGAATCCTTGTCACTAACCCATACCCTACTAGACTCTGACTACTAATCTTAATATGATGTAGAAAAAGAAACCTAACAGAATAGAAATACAGGCCGTACATAGGAGGCATGGTGTATACTAGGACTTGCCTTCTGCTTTATCAAGTGTATGTGTTATAAATCTAGTCAACTTTTCATTGTAATACTTCTCCATGAGTTTTTAAAGTTAACACATATGTACATTTCTGTCTCCCTTTCTCTGTAGCCTATTCATCTCATGAAATTTATTATGCATATTTAGTATCCTACCTGGTATCACACGTACATTCTTGTGAGCTTGCTGTTTTAGGATGATACAGATTGTGAGAAGAGATCACTCCCCCTAAATACTGATGGAACTGAAAATTCAACATATTAGTGAATTTCCTAGATGAACAGCATTATACATAAATCCATGCTCAATAAAAAGAATATTTTTGGATATGAGGATGATATATATTTCATAATGAATTTTGATTGGCATACATATTACTACATTTTAATGTCTGTGTTTGTATCTATATATATATTTTTTTTTCTCCAGATTATTCAAAATATGAAATATATGTGTCTTATTATACACTCATTAATTTAACTCATGTTCCTATATGTGGATTTATAATCAAATTTTCACAAGATTATTCTCAGAAATATTCATCCACATGAAATACATATTTATTTCCCAGTACTGAAAACTAACTTTGGTGAATGGTGCTTACAAATCCTAATATTTGTACAGTAACTGACCCAGTTTAACATCAATGCAAGTAAAATCCTATGGGAAATGATGTGTATTTTAAAGTTCATTTTTATTCAACACTGGTACATTACAATTTCTTCAGTTTATGGACATCATAGGATAATACTTTTCATCCACAAGTTCACAAATCTGTACGCATTTGGTTCACTTGCAATTACTTGCTGCTTCAGAACATATGTATTCCTCCATGTTTCTTGACTGTTCTTTGCATGAGATTATTTCCAAACATATTATTTTCGATTTCCATAATCATTTTTGAAGCAAAACTCCCACAGTCTTCATCATAAACCATAATGCTAAAATTGCCATTAGATGTATAACTGGTTAGAATGAACTTATGTATATCAATATAAGATTTCCTATATATTTTCAGATATCAATTCAATCAATTATTTAAAGTTTGATCCAGTTATATTATTTATTTACAGTATGGTCTATTAAGGCATCATCTTTATAATCATAGGCACAGGGTACACGTACTTGTGTCCCCAATACTAACTTATCAGTCTTAAAATGTTGCTTTCAGAAATAGTTGAAGAAATACTGTAGTCACCTGGTATACATTTACATTTCAACACAGTAATATTCCTGACAAAAAATGCAAAGGACACCCTTATGATTGTACCAAAGCCTAAATTTAATGTGAGCATGTATTACTAACAACATCCATGTCCTGATTAACTAATGATCTCAAATATCATTCCTATTGGTGACTACATATTTGTTTCTTCCTAAGATTATATATTCAAACTCAACCATGTTAAAAACATCTTATCCTATCACTCACTTTGTACTTTCCCTGATTTCCTAATGTCTCTATTGATATCTGCTTTCCTACACATTTTCCCCAGTTCATCACTGTGACTGACTCTTCACATATGCTGACATTTACATTCACTCTCTAACCAAAACCCTATATCTAAATAACTTTTCGAACTATCTCTTTTTGTCTGGACGATCTCTTCCTCATTCAGTCATCCAAGGTACAAGGTCCTATACCATTGTATATCGATTTATCTGAGACAACTTTGCGGAAATAATTCAAAGCTAAGTATCCCAATCAAGGGCCCAATGTTCATCTGGGTTTGAAATCTTTCCTAGATTTCTGTTTTCATACTTATATTACACCTATATATGCTTGTAATATCGGAGGTTCCCAATACCATTATTCATCTCACAGAATGATTCCTAACCCAAATCGAACATGCTATTAACCCTAACCATGCACTGTTCCCTCAATTTAACTTTACAAAGAGCAGGGACAGAGTTGGTGTTATAATACAGGTAGATAGGGGATCTTCCACCTGTTGAGAACCTCAAGTTCCATGCAGAAATAAACCCTGGAGAAGATGTAGGCAGCTATGAAGAACCTGAGAGAGCAACAGATATCTTCCTTGGTAAAATACCTGGTCAGGATGAAGCGATGTGTCTGAATAAGCCTCTCTCTTCTTAATGTAGAGAAGATGGACCAAACCAGGTCTGTGTGGAGAGCTGTTAACATGTGCCTATGGTTGATGTACCATTCTATCTTGTGAATGTGACACAGGAAGTAGGCGCAGCCTCTCTCTCATGGGACCCTTGGAAGCAAATGTTAGGATAAAGTGGTTGCCAAGATAGTGACCTCATTCAGTTCCTGAAGGAAGTGACCTACCTCACTTCCTTGGTGATGGAACTCTCTGAACTTGGGATCCAGGAAGCCAGGCACTCAGAGCCAGTCCCAGTCCCAGTCCCAGTGGGTTCACTTGTTTGGATTTACCAAGGACAGAGTCGGTCTTTCTTGGTACATACTGATGTGTGGATGGCTAAATGCCAGGAAAGCTCTGAAGAGGGGCCTTTCCTGAGAAAGCAGGTAGTGACTCACTGATTGATGCTGAAAACTTTACGGAGTTGGTAAAGGAGACCTGATCTGAGACAGGAAAGTCCATTTCGAGGGAGCAGAGTAAGGCCCACCAGTCTGAGGACACGCTGGATAGTCACAGACCTACTTGGGTAATGGAGGTGCCTTTGTGGGTGTGGGTGTGAATTTGTAGTTTTGTATCATGTTCTGAGAATAGGTAGGAAAGGCAGTATATTTGGTTTGGAGTGGACTGTTTTTGGTAAGTCATTTGACATGGTGAGTGTTTCTATGTTTGTGTTTCCCACTTTTTCCGTGGTTGTAGATATTAGAAAAGTGAATGCATCAATGGATGTGTCCTGTCTAGTAGAAAGCATCTCAGCACACATCCTGCCCAATTTATGAATGGACTGTGGCTTGCCTTATATGGGCAACACCTACTTCTTTCCTTAGTTCCTGTTTTCTTCCTGAATTCTGGCCACTCTCCAGAATAGGCTCATGTTTTTTTGTCCAAGATATGGACCTCTGTCGAGTTCTGTGACATGGCCATGTACTGGATAGATAAAGGGAATTGGGAGCATCTCAGAAAACTCGGATATCAGTGTGACCAGTAAAGTCTCAGTAGAGAAACCCTGCTTTGTGCCTTTTGCTAACCTACTGTTCTGTTGACCTGAATGTCAGGAAGGTCTTTTCCTCAGGCCACCAGTTTGTGAAGCCTGAAAAAAACTGCTTTCAATTGGAAATGAATGAGCATCACCTGTGGCTCTTTGCTTAATTGCTTTGGAAAGGGATGTGTCTGAATCATCCTTTCGGCTCTGAGAGAGGCTGTGGCTTTGATTTTCAGCACCTGATGGATCTAAAGAAAGATCCCATGTGTGCATCCAAAACTAAAATGGCAAAAAGATCAGTCATTGTGGATGAAGTCTCTTGCTTCCTCTGTTAGGTTCCTGACCTCCATCAAGTAAGTAGAGGGATCCTTTGAGACAAATGAGTTCTTCAAAGCCCTGCAGCAGTGCTTGGGCTCTCACATGACTCCAAATCACATAAAGAATCTATACCTCACAGTCAGTAGGCTTCAAAATGAAGAAACAGAGCAGTATTACTGGCAGGCCTATTTGATCAATCCTGGTTTACAGGAAGGGTGTCCAGGAAACCCTGACTTTAGGAAAATGAGGGGAAAGGGAACTTATTTTGGACAGTGTCTTGGGCTGCGCCCCTTATGGAAACCTCCAGCCAGAGGTTATGATGAATGTCTACATGGAAGAAAATGAGGGCCATGTGGGAGTATTTTGGTTTTAATTGAACATATTATTAACCCTAACCATACACTGTTCCCTCAATCTAAGTGTTCAGAAAAGCAGGGAAAGATTTGGTCTTACAATACAGGAATACAGGGGATGTTCCACCTGCTGAAAACTTCAAAGTTCCATGCAGAAATGATCCCTGGAGAAGATGTAGGCAGCTATGAAGGACATGATAGAGCAAAAGGCATCTTCCATGGCAAACAACCTGGTCAGGATGAAGGGTTGTGTCTGAATCAGATTCTCTCTTCTTAAGGTAGAGGAGATGAACCAAACTAGGCCTTTGTGGAGAGCTGTTCCCAGGTGACTATGGTTTCTATACTATTCTAACTTGTGAAAGTGTCACAGGTAGTAGGGACATCCTCCATGTTATGAGACCTTAGGAAGCAAATGTTAGGACAAATTGGTTGCCAAGGCAGTGACCTCATTCAGTTACTAAAGGAAGTGACCTCACCTCACATCCTTGTTGATGGAACTCTCCAAATTTGGGTTCCAGGAAGCCAGGCACCAAGACCCAGTCCCAGCACCAGTTCCAGTGTTCTCACTTGTTTGGATTTTCCGAGGACAGAGTCAGTCTTTTGTGGTACCTACTTATGTGAGAATGGCCAAATTCCAGAAAAATTCTGAAGAGCGGCCCTTCCGGAGAAAACAAGTAGAGGCTCACTGCTGGCTCCTGAAAACTTCACAGAGTTGACCAAGGAGCCCAGATCTGAGACAGGACAGACCATTTCTGGGGAACATAGTATGGCCCTCCGGTCAGAGGACACTCTGGATAGTTCCAGACCTACTTGGGGGAAGGAGGTGCCTTTGTGGTTGTGGGTATGGGATTGTGGTTTTTTCTTTTGTTCTGAGAATAGTTAGGAAAGGGGGTGTGTTTGGTTTGGAGTGGAGTGTTTCTAGTTAGTCCTTTGACAAGGCGAGTGTTTTTAGGTCTGTGTATCCCACTGTGTCCGTGGTTGTAGACATTAGAAAAGAGAATGCCTCAATGGGTGTATCCTCTCAAGGAGAAAACTTCCCAGCATTCATCCGGCACAATTTATCAATGGAGTGTGGCTTGCCTTATCAATGGGCAACACCAACTATCTTCCTACGTTCCTGTTTTCTTCCTGAATTCTGGCCACTCTCCAGAATAGGCTCATGATTTTGTGTCCAATATATGAACCACTTCCAAGATCTGTGACATGGCCATATACTGGATAGCTGAAGGGAATGGCAAGCATCTCAGAAAACTCAGATATCAGTGTAGCCAGTAAAGTCTCAGTGGAGAAACCCTGCTTTGGGCCTTTTGATTACCTATTGTTATGTTGCCCTGAATGTCAGGAAAGTCTTTGTCTCAGGCCACCCCTTTGTGAAGCCTGAAGAAAACAGTTTTCACATGGAAATGAATGGGCATTACCTTTGTGTTTACAATAAAACCTTCACAGATTTGGCTCTCATTAAGTTAAAAATACTTTTAGATTGCATCTCAGTGTAAAAAGTAACATGGAACTGTACATATCTTATTGATAACAAGTCCAATTATAGAACACAAATGATATACATAAATCTCCAACATGTTTTTCTTTTAAGCCTAGAATTACCATACAACCTTAGAACACCAGCTTGATACAATGGTCTTTGGAAGCTTCTACCTTACAGACTTGTATACCTGGAAGATATGAACACATTAACACCACAATTACATTGATGTTTTTGTATTAAACAAGTTTAGATTTTAAAGAAATAACATGGCACAATTTTATAAAAACAGTACTTGTTTTACCAGCTGTTTATTTTTTTAAGATTACTTGCTCAAAACTTACACATATAACCAAGTTACACAAACCTTTTTTTTATTATTTACTTAAACCCTTTTAATTACTTAATCATATAGACTCTCTTATCCAGAAACACATTTTTCCTCTATTAGATCTATATCTGGAACCTTTTAGTTTCTCTTTTTCATCTACTAACCTCTTTCTGTTCACATTTCAATACAATACTTGTAAATTTCTGAATTTAGGCAGATTATTTTATAGACATCTGCATTTTATTAGGGCCTTTTTGAAAACCTAGAAAACTTATAGGCCTAATTTTAAAGACATCTTTATTTTTATCTGTTTACCCAATTTGAATTAAAACATATGAATCACGTGAATCAAAGACATTTGGATACATTCTTAAATTTTTCATGAGTGCTCCTCATCTATCAATTGTCATATCACTGCATGATATATGGACATACACACATACAGACATACCAACATACAACACGTAACACAAATGTAACACATAACACAATAGTAAAAGCCTTGTAGCTTTTTCATGTGAAATCTCCATTGAAATGCTAAAAACTCCAGAGTCGATCAAAAATAGAACTGATCAGAAAACATTAACCCATCAGCAGAATCAAGATCATGAGCTCAAAAAAAAATACAGAATCTAAGAAAAGCAAGAGTCCTAAAAAAGATGACTGGCCAGTAATTAGTAAATACCGTATAATATAATTTTTTGGTTAGGTCTAGTTTGAGTTCAGGTAAAAAGACACATTTACTCTTTTTTATCTGTCTCCTGCTGAGTGCTGCAGGCTTCTTTTATTTGCATATCAATTTAAGTCCTGGCTGAGGTCTGGAAAACTGAAAAGACTGGAATTCATAGCAGAAACCTCAGGCCTAAGGCATTTTAGCTATAAGTCATAATTTCCAGGTTTGGATGTTGAAAATTTTGATGCAAGTTTAAGATGTAATTCTCAAAATTTTATATCTTTAGATTTTTCTACACTAGAAAAACTTGCTCACACAAAACTGAAAATAGGATCATTTTTTGATAATATTAAAGCCACCATCAAAAGAAGTTTCTATAGGATCGTTAAGCCCCTTTCTTTGTTATGAAGTTTCTAATAGTATTAAGTTACATTAAATTGGCTGAAAATTTTTTAAAAAGAACCACACACTACCATGTGTATCCGAAATTAAGCTTTACAAATTTCCAAGACTGTTGCTAATTAATGTCATTTCAATAAGCCAGACCAACGTTTTAATTTAGTACCATTTTTTAAAATCTTACACACTGATGGGAATAGATACCATATCATAATTTATTATCTTTTCCCAAGTTAATGCACTGGTATATCTAGTGAAATTTTTTCAGGCTGCCTAGTTCAAAATTAAAACTCTTTAATTATTTTTATCCTAAGTATTTAAGTTTCCTAGCATGAACTACCTGAAATCAAACTAAACAATTGTTTAAACCCAACTTTTAACTGTAACATAGTGCAATGCTTTAGAAACCCATTTAGATACGAGATGGTTAAAATAAAAAAAAAAATCATTTTTAGATACACATTCACCCTAGATCATCCCCAAGAAAAAATCTATAATATCAACATATTAATGCATTCATTGTCCCTTTTGTTAAGGAAACAGAGGTGGAGAAATCCTTAAAGTGCACGTAAGGAATAAGGGAGTTCCCCACAGCAAAATGGCTCTGTCAGCTGCTGGGAGTCCCTTAGCCTCACCATTTACTTACAGGATTAGTTCCTCTGGTTTGCTTTGACCCCAGGCACCAGGCATATTCTATGTCTCCCAACTTTGCAGTAGTCAGCTCCCAAAAATTTCATCCTCTGCTTGCAGTTGTTTTGAGTGCTAGGCTTCCCCAAGAGGGCAGAGTGGGGTTTATTTAACGTCCCCTCTGGGGTGTCAAAATTTATGATTGAAGGCTTGGTTCCCATCCCAAAGCCAATTAATGCCAATTTAATAATGAGGACAGGGTTTTGAGAAAAGTTTAAGCGAGATATCAAAGTTCTTTGACCCCAGACATTTCCCTCTGCAGTGGGCATGCTCAAGCCAACTACGGGAAGAAAAAAATCACTGCTTCCATAATCTTGCTTAACAAAGGGGAGTAAAGTTTATCAAAGTTCTTTAAAACACAGCTAAGAGAGGTGCAAAAGGTGAGAACAGAAAAACTGGCGGTTCTATTGACTTTTGGTCCCTCACAGGAGAAGCATTAGTTTAAAATTTAGCTAAAGTAACTTCCACATATGTAAGGCAGGTTGGAACTCGGGACTCTGCATTGGTCCAAACAATGCCATCACATTTAACAGAAACACAGATAAAAAGACACACAAAGACCATCATGCAGCTCCCGTTTGTTCACAACCCCAAGATCTACAATCTTGTGACTCAGGGAGAATGGAGGGAAGAGGGGAAGGAGTAGAAGGTTTGAGTGATAGGATCCTGGGTGACGGTGTCGGATTGGAGGCAGGGACCAGGAAAGGCTTCAAGGACAGAGGCATGGAATGGCTTTGTCCCATAATGAGAGTTTCTCAAACAGAGACAAGGACAATACAAACGTGACACAAACATGTACACACAGGTAACATTTAACACGAGTTCAGAAGTAAAGATTAGAACCTAGTAACTGGCAAAACCTGATGGGTTAGACCACAAAGACAGACAGTGAATTCAACCTGAGAGAAAAAAGTAGCCAGCAAGATATGATGGGTTGGCAGCAGAGTCACCTAATGTGGGCTCATCCGTCCCTCCTCACCTAATGAGGGCACATCCATCACTCCCTGAGTCCTCCAAGGCATCCCTTGCGAGGACGTGGTCTGTGGCTTTAGGACACGTTTGTCCACCACTGACAGGGGGAACTTACGTTCTCCGCTGGCAGCCACTCTGCCAGCCCAAACCAAAAACGGAAAAACGGAACCTGAACAAAAAGCTCTGAGCGATCGCAAGGAAAAATGGAAAGAAGCGCCTTACTTACCCCCAGAGGGGTCTGTTGGGGTGTCCTTGTCCTATGCTGCGTGATTCCCGGCCAACGCACCAAATGAAAGGATCCGGTGAACGTCGGAGGAAGAGACCACCAAGAGACCGCGGCTCATGCAACAGAAAAAGGCGTTCATTGAGGATCCAATCCAGCATGCTGGGGCTACGTGCTCACTCAAGAAGGGAGAGCAGCCCAGAGCCCCGAGCAGGGGTTGAGCAGCGCTTAAGTACACTTTTTGGGGAGGGCGGGACTTTACATATATCACAGTCTCCTTTAAGAAATCAACATACACCGCAGAAAAATCAAACAACAATTCCTAAACATGATTAGTTCATTCATTGGCAGGAACAGGTGAGGCAGGAGTGATAGGTCAGTTCTAAAGCGAGGTACACATTCAAACAGATTGCTTTAGGCCTTGCAATGCCTATGTGCCAGGCCACACAGGGTCCTAGGTTATTAAATAACCAGGCGGTCAGGGGGAATATTTACTGGGCAGTCCAGAATTGTACTACAAGCTACAGGAATTTCAGGTTTTGCATGTAGCATAGGAACTTAACAATACCTGGTCCTCTATATTTTAACTCAGGCCTTGCAGCTTAGAAACTTTACAAAACCCAGTCTTTTACACTTCAACTTTTACACTTTAATTTCAATTTATTTTACCCTTTCAGATCACTCCTGGTGGACAAGAGGGGTGTCCAAGCCACCCTGAATTTAGGCAAATGAGTGGCAAGGGAGCTTATTTGGGACACTGTCTTGGGCTGTGCCCCTCATGGAAACCTCCAGCCAGATGTTATGATGAGTGCCTTTATAGAAGAAGAGGAGGGCCATGTGAGAGTGTTTTGGTATTAATTGTGGTCATTTGTGTGACGGTTGGAAGAGATGAGTGGGTCCACCTGGGCTCGAATTCTTGTGTGATTCTTCTTAGAGACTGACTTCTGGAACTGAACTCAGAGAAGTATTGCCATGAATTGTGGTGATATTTTAGGAGGACAAGCATGAGAGTCGCCCTTGGAAACTAAGATCAAGGCCGAGGGTGGATTTCCACAGAGCACTGAGAATTTCAGCCAAGATATCCCATGATTTTATTCTTAAAGACTTGGTAGCCATAGTTGAGAGTCAAAACAAACATGGACCTCACATTGTAGACCTCAATGGGCCTGGCTATATCTAACCTTTTGGTCACTCTTTGGGAAGCCTTGCCTATGAGAGTTCTCCAGAGTTTCATTCAAATGAGCTTCCTCAACATTTAATGGTTCTTGAAACCCACAGTGCATACAAACACAATAGAAATACAAGCAGTTCAGAAGAGGCATGGTGTATAGTTGGACTTGCCTTTTGCATTACGTAGGGTAGGTGTTATAAATCTAGTTAATTTTTAATTGAAATAGTTCTCCTTGTGTTTTTTAAGTTAATAAATATGTGAATTCCTCTATCCCTTTCTCTGTAGCCTATTCATCACATGTATTTTTATATAAACATATAGAATCCTACCTGGTATCACATATACATTCTTGTGAGGTGGCTGACATGGCAGATACAAATTATGACAAGAGATCACTCCTCCTAAACGCTATTGGATCTTAAAATTCAACCTAAGGGTAACCTTTCTAGTTGAACAACATTATTCATAAATCCATGTTCAGTAAAATTAATATTTTTGGATCTGTGGACGATATATATTTCATCATGAATTTCAATTGGCATATATATTGCCACTTTATAATGTCTGTGTGTGTTTTGCTCTTTGCTTAATTGCTTTGGAAAGGGATGTGTCTGAATCAGCCTCTTGGCCCTGTGTGAGGCTGTGGCTTAGATTTTCAGCACCTGATGGATCTAAAGAAAGATCCCATGGGTGCATCCAAAACCAAAATGGCCAAAAGAGCAGTTATTGTGGATGAAGACTCTCACCTTCTTCTCTAAGATTCCTGACATCCATCAAGTGAAAATAGGGATCCTTTGGGTCAAATGAGTTCTTTAAAGCCCTGCAGAGTTTAGCCCATAGGTGCTTGGGTTTTCTCATGAATCCAGTTTACATAAAGAATCTAAACCCCACAGTCAGTAGGCATCAAATTGGAGAAGCCAAGGAGTATTAACGGCAGGCGTATTTGATCACTCCTGGTTCACAGTCAGGATTTCCAGGCCACACTGACTTTAGGCAAATGAGGGGCAAGAAAGGTTATTTTGGACACTGTCTTGTGCTGTGCCCCTCATGGAAACCTCCATCCAGATGTTATGATGAGTGTCTACATGAAATAATATAAGGGGCATGTGGGAGCATTTTGTTTTGAATTGTGGTAATTTGTTTGGTGCTTGGAACAGATGACTGGGTCCACCTGGGCTTGAACTCTGGTATGATTCCCCTTAGAGACTGAATTCTGGAAGTGACATAAGAGAAGTATTGTCATGAATTGTGTTTGGATTTTACTAGGCCATGCAACCAACATCTCAGGTATTAATTGTGGTGCAGGGAGATCTAGGTGCAGGGTGGCTTTGCCCACAGCACTGGGAATCTCAGCCTGGATATCACATGATTTTATTCTGAAATTCTTTAAAGCCACAGTTGAGAGTCAAAACACACATGGACCTCACATTGTAGACCTCAATGGGCCTGACTTCATGTGACCTTTTGGCCACTCTTTGGGAAGCCTTTCCTGTGAGTGTTCTCAAGATCTTTCATTGATATGAGCTTCTTCAACATTTAATGGTTCCTGAATGAATTGAAACCCACAGAGCCTCCAACTTTATCCTCGAAAAATGGCTTGATAAATACCATGAAATTTTTGAAATTCCCATCACCAGGTGGCACTGGAAAACTTTTGGATGTCCTGTTGCTGATCATGAGTGTATCAGACAGTGCCTTGACTGACTGGGTTTCATGAAAATTGTGTAGAACAGTGATGCCAGTAAGTTGGAGCCTGTTCATTAGTGGGCCTAGAGCAGAGGTGTGAAGGTGTGTGAAAAAACATGTGTGTTGGGGCATGTGGATCTGCCATTGGCTTCCAATTGCCTTGTGATTGACAGGGTACAGCCAGCAGACCCTTATATGTAAAGGCATCTTGTTATATGGATAGGTTTCTGGGAAATGTTCAGAATCAGGTTGCTATGGACAAAGGGGCAACCTATGTGGGACAGAATCCTGGTTGGTGCATTCTCATGCAGACCGTGTCCCTCCACACGTGACATAACTCCCTCCAGCACTGTGTCCCAGTTGACCTCTTTGTATTTCATGAAGCAAATACCAAACTCCCAGTGCACCAGCAAGAAACACCACGAAAATTGGAGGATGACCAAATGGTTTCACAGTCAACCCGGGGAGACACTTACACCCCAGTGGCCATATTTTAACTACAAAAAGAGTATTCAGCACTGCTGCCTCATTTTCATTGGAAAATTAGAAACAATATCCTTCAGGTCACATATTTGCACACCCAGATTTGATGGTCACACAGCAAAGGAAGCTAAAGCTCCTGACAACAACATGTATTTTAAGAACCCAACCTCAGAGAGTTTCTCAAGAAGTCTTTACACAAGCAGAGCTCAATGTTTGTGGAGTGTTTACCCTGTCCCTTACTATTGGAAACTCCTCTACCACCTACAAGTTTGTGAACTCCTGAGCGTTTTTTATTCCTGATATATATTTACAGATTTTCTAACTTTTCTCCTTTATTGTATCTTACTTGGAACTAAGGTAATGCCAAGGCAATCTTCTGGATGAGAGTGTGAACATTTTTGTGTAGCACATATTTGCATACCCTTTAGAGTCATTTTCCAATTTTCCATTCGAAATACTGAATCCCTGACACTAACGCATACCCTAATAAACTCTGACTACTACTCCTAATATGATGGAGAAAAATAACACAAACAGAATAGGAACACTAGCAGTTCAGAGGAATCATGGTGTATAGTTGGACTTGTTTTTTGCATGATTAATTGTAGGTGTTATAAATCTAGTCAATTTTTAATTGAAATAGTTCTCCATGTGTTTTTAATGCTAACAAATATGTGAATTCCTCTCTCCCTTTCTCTGAAGCCTATTCAGCACATGTATTTTTAAATGCACATATAGAACACTACCTGGTATCACACCTACATTCTTGTGAGGAGGCTAAATTGGCAAATACAATTTGTGAGAAATGATCACTCCTGTTAAACTCTGTTGGAACTGAAAATTTAACCTAGGGGTGTGTTTCCTAGAAGAACAACATTATACATAAATCCATGTTCTAAAAGAAATAATTTTGCATCTGTGGAAGATATATATTTCATGATAAATTTCGATTGCTAATTTATTGTCTCTGTGTGTTTTTTTTGTATATATATATATACACTCTCCAGATTTTTCAAAATATGAAATATATGTGTCTTATATACACTCACTAAATTCATTCATGTTCATGTATATGGATTTATAATCAACTTTTCACAAGATCATTCTCAGAAATATTCATCCACCTGAAATACATATTGTTTGCAGTACTGAAAACTAACTTCAGTTAATGTTGCATACAAATACTAATACTTCTACAGTAACTGACCCAGTTTAACATCAATGCAAGTACATTCCTATGTGACATGATGTGTATTTTGAAATTTATTTTAATTCAACACTGGTACATTACTATTTCTTCAATTTATGCACATCATAGGATATATATTTCATCCACAAGTTAGCAAACTTATAGGCATTTGTTTCACTTTCAATCACTTCCTGCTTCAGAACACATGGATTCTTCCAGGTTTCTTGACTGGTCTTATCATGAGACTTCTTTCCAAATACATTATTTTTGATTTCCTTTATCACTTTTGAAGCAAAACTGACACTCACTTCATGATAAACCATAACTATAATATCACCATTAGATGTATAACTGGTTGGAAGGAATGATTTCATATCAATATAGTATTTCTTATATATATTCTGATATCAGTTTAATCCATTATTTAAAGTGGAACCAGTTATATTATTTATTCACTATATGGTCTATTCATGCATTATCTCTATATTCATAGACACAGGGTACACCTCTTAGAATGCCCAATACTAATTTATTCGTCTTCTAAATATTGCTCCCAGGAATGGTGGAAGAAATACTCATGTCACCTGATCTACATATGCATGTTACCACAGTAATATTCTGGACACAAAATGCAAAAGTCACACGTATGATTGTAGCAAAGCCTAAATGGAAACTGAACATGGATTACTAAAAACATCCATATCCAGGTTGCCTAATGCTCTCAAATGTCAATCCTATTGGTGACCACATTTTTGTTTCTTCCTAAGATTATATATTCAACCTCAAAACTGTTGGAAATGTCTAGTTTTTTCACTCACTTTATACTTTGCCTGATTTTTTAATGTCTCTATTGATATCTACTTTCCTACATATTTTTCTCAGTTCAACATTGTGACTGACCCTTCACATGTGCTGACATTGACATTCACTCTCTAACCAAAACCCTATTGCTAATGAACTTTGGTCCAAATCCTATACTCTATCTTCTTCCAAAACATACTGACTATCTTCCTGATCCTATCGACTATCCCTTTTTGAGTGGATGTACTCTACTACATTCAATCATCCGAGGTACAAGGTCCTATGCCATTGTATATCGATTTTTCTGAAATATGTATGCAGAACGTAATTCAAAGCTACGTGTCCCAATGTATTGCCCAATGCACTTCTGAGCTTCAAATCTTACCTAGATTTCTGTTTCCATACTTATATTTAACCACTATATTTCTATATATTGCAGGTTCCCAATACCATTATTCATCCCGCAGAATGATTCCTAACCCAAATCGAACCTGTTATTAACCCTAACCATACACTGTTGCCTCAATCTAACATTACAAAAGAGCAGGGACAGGGCTATTCTTTCAATAAGGGATGTAGGTGATCTTCCGACTGCTGAGAACCTCAAAGTTCGATGTAGAAATTATCCCTGGAGAAGATGTAGGCAGCTATGAAGGACCTGAATGAGCAAAAGCCATCTTCCATGGCAAACAACCTGCACAGGACGAAGGGATGTGTATGCATCAGACTCTCTCTTCTTAATGTAGAGAAGATGGACCTAACCAGGCCTTCGTGGAGAGCTGTTCCATGGTGTCTATTTTGATATACCATTCTAACTAGTCAAATTGTCACAGGAAGTAGGGGCACCCTCCAACTCGTGGGACCATTGTAAGCAAGTGTTAGGACAAAGTTGTTGCCAAGGCAGTGGCCTCATTCAGTTCCAAAGAAAGTGACATACCTCATTTTCTTGGTGATGGAACTCTCTGAAATTGGGATGCAAGAAGCCAGGCACCAAGAGCCAGTCCCAGTCCCAGTCCCAGTGGGCTCACTTGTTTGGATTTACCAAGTACAGAGTCAGACCTTCTTGGTACCTAGTGATGTGAGGATGGCCAAATGCCAGTAGAGCTCTGAAGAGGGGCCTTTCTTGAGACAGCAGGTTGTGGCTAACCACTGGCTCCTCCCAGAATAACAGAGTTGGCCAAGGAGACAAGATCTGAGACCGGACAGGCCATTTCGAGTGGAACATAGTATGGCCCACCAGTCAGAGGACACTCCAGATAGTTAAAGACCTATTTTTGGGAAGGAGGTGCCTTTTTGGTTGTGGGTGTGAGTTTGTGGTTTTGTTTCATGTTCTGAGAATAGGTAGGAAAGGTGGTTGGTTTGGTTTGGAGTCGACTTTTTCTAGTAAGTCTTTAGACAAGGCGAGTGTTTCTATGTCTGTGTAGCCACTGTGTCCGTGGTTTTAGACATTAGAAACGAGAATGCATCAATGGAGGTGTCCTGTCTAGTAGAAAGCTTCACAGCATTCATCCTGCACAATTGATTAATGGACTGTTGCTTGCCTTATGGATGGGAAACACCTACTAACTTCCTAAGTTGCTGTTTTCTTCCTGAATTCTGGCCACTCTCCAGAATAGTATCATGGTTTATTGTCCAAGATATGTACCACCTCCAAACTCTGTGACATGGCCATGTCCTTGATAGCTGAAGGGAATGGGAACATCTCAGAAAACTCAGATACCAGTGTGACCAGTAAAGTCTCAGTGGAGAAACCCTGCTTGGCTCCATTTGCTAATCAATGTTTCTTTTGCCTTGAATGTCAGGAAGGTCTTTGCCTCAGGCCACCCCTTTGTGAAGCCTGAAGAAATAGTTTTCAAATGGAAATGAATGGGCATCACTTGTGGCTCTTTGCTTAATTGCTCTGGAAAGGGATGTGTCTTAATCAGACACTAGGCCCTGTTTGAGGCTGTGGCTAAAATTCTCAGCTCCTGATAGATCTAAAGAAGATCCCATGTGTGCATCCAAACCAAAATGGCAAAAAATCTGTCATTGTGGATGAAGTCTCTTGCCTTCTTCTGTTTGGTTCCTGACCTCCATCAAGTGAGAATAGGGATCCTTTGGATCAAATGAGTTCTTCAAATTCCTGCAGAACTGCTTGGGTTGTCTCATGATGCCAAATCACATAAAGAATCTATACCTGACAGTAAGTAGGCCTCAAATTGGAGAAGCAGAGCAGTATTTATGGCAGGCCTATTTGATCACTCCTGGTTCATAAGAAGGGTGAACAGGCCACCCTTACTTTGGACATATCAGGGGCAAGGGTGCATTATTTGGACACTGTCTTGGGCTGCGCCACTCTTGGAAACCTGCAGCCAGAGTTAATGATGAGTGTTTATATGGTTAAAGATAAGGGCAATGTGGGAATGTTTTGGTTTTAAATGTGGTCATTTTTGTGGCGTTTGGAATAGATGACTGGGTCCACATGGGCTTGAACTCTGGTGTGATTCCCCTTAGAAACTGAGTTCTGAAACTGACCTCAGAGAAGTATTGCCATGAGTTGTGTTGGGATTGTAGGAGGCCATGCATAAGAGTCGCCCTTGAAACCTGAGATCTAGGCCCAGGAAAGCTTTCAACAGAGCACTGAGAATCTCAGCAAGGATATCACATGATTTTATTCTGAAAAACCTGGCAGCCACAGTTAAGAGTCAAAACACACTAGGACCTCACATTATAGACCTTAAAGGGCCTGGCTTCATGTGACCTTTTGGGCACACTCTGGGAAGCCTTGCCTGTGAGAGTTCCTCAGAGCTTTCATTGAAATGAGCTTCCTCACCATTTAATGGTTCCAGGATGAATGGAAACCCCAAAGTGCCTTCAACTTCATTCTTGAAAAATGGATAGATAAATATCATAAAATTTTTGAAATTCCCAAAGACCAGGTGGCACTGGATAACCATTGGGTGTCCCATTGCTGATCATGAGTGTACCAGACAGTGCCTTGATTTACTGGGTTTCTTGAAAATGGTGTAGAACAGAGATGCCAGTAAGTTAGAGCGTGCTGAGTAGTGGGCCTAGAGCAGTGGTGTGCAGGTGTGTGATAATACATCTGTGGTGTGGCCATGTGGATATTACATTGGCTTCCAAATTGCTTGTGACTGACTTCGTGCAGCCATCAGACCATTATATGAAATGGCATCTTGTAATATGGAGAGGTTTCAGGGCAATGTTCAGAATCAGGTTGGTATGGTCAAGGGGGCAAGCAATGTGGGATAGAAGCCAAGTTGGGGCATTCTCCTGCAGACCCTGACCCACCACATGTTGCAGGACTCCCTCCAGCACTGTTTCCCAGTTGAATTCCTTGTATTTCGTGAAGCAAATACAAAACACCCAGTGCAGCAGCAAGAAACACCAGGAAAAGTGGAGGATGACCAAATGGCTTCAAAGTCCACATGGGGAGACACTTAGCCCCCAGTGACCACAGTTTAGCTACAAAGAGTGAATTCAGCACTGCAGCCTCATGTTCATTGGAAAATAAGAAACCATGTCCTCCAGGTCACATAGATGCAGACCAAACTTTGATGGTCTCACTACAAAGGAAGTTAAGCTCCTGACAACAACATATATTTCAACTACCCAAACTCAGAGGCAGTTTCTCAAGAAGTCTTTAGGCCAGCATAGCTCCATGTTTGTGGAGGGTTTACACTGTGCTTTACTTTTGGAAACTGTTCTACCACCTCCATAGTTGTGTAATGCTGAGCATTTTCCAGTCCAGATATGTATTCACATATTTTCTAACTCTTCTCCTCTAATTGTGTCATACTAGGGGCGAAGATAATTTCAAGGCATTCTTCTGGATGAGAGTGGGAATATTTTTTGTAGCACATATTTTCATGCTTATTAGATTCATTTTCCTATTTTCTACTTGAAATACTGAATCCCTGACACTAACCCATAACCTACTATACTCTGACTACTAATCCTAAAATGATGGAGAAAAATAACTCAAACAGAATAGAAATACAAGCATATCAGAGGAGGCATAGTGTATAGTTGGACACGGCTTTTGCGTGACAAAGTGTTGGTGTTATAAATCTAGTCAATTTGTAATTGATATAGTTCTCCATGTGTTTTTATAGTTAACAAATATGTGAATTCCTCTCTCCCATTCTATGTAGCCTATTCAGCACATCTATTTTTATATGCATATATAGAATCCTACCTGGTATCACACGTACATTCTTGTCAGGTGTCTGACTTGGCAGATACAAATTGTGAGAAGTGATCACTCCTCCTAAACACTGTGGGATCTGAAAATTCATCCTCTGTGTGAGCTTCCTAGTTGAACAATATTATACATAATTCCATGTTCAGGAAAATGAATATTTTTCGATCTGTGGATGATATATATTTCATGATGAATTTCGATTGGCATATATACTACTACTTTTTAATGTGTGTGTGTGTGTGTGTGTATACACACTCCAGATGTTTTAAAATATTAAATATATGTGTCTTATTATACACTCTTTAATTTCATTCTAGTTCATGTATGTGGATTTATAGTCAACATTTCACAAGATTATTCTCGGAAATATTCAACCACCTGAAATACTATTTGTTTCCTATTACTGAAAATTAACTTCAGTGAATCGTGAATACAAATCCTAATATTTCTACAATAATTGACCCAGTTTCTCATTAATGCAAGTAGATTCCTATGGGACATGATGTGTACTTTTATGTTCATTCTTATTCACCACTGGTATTTTACTATTTCTTCAGTTTATGCACATTATAAGATATATATTTCATCCACAAGTTACAAAATTATAGGCATTTGTTTCACTTTCAATCATTTTCTGCTTCGAAACACATGTATTCCTCCATGTTTCTTGACTGGTCTTCTCATGAGACTTCTTTCCAAATACATTATTTTCAATTTCCATAATCACTTTTGAAGCAAAACTCACACACCCTTCATGATAATCCATAACCCCAATATTACCATTAGATGTATAACTGGTTGGAATGAATGATTTTGTATCAATATAATATTTCTTATATATTTTCAGATATCAATTCAATCCATGATTTAAAGTGAAACCAGTTATATTATTTATTCACTGTACAGTGTATTCATGCTTTTTCTTTATATTCATAGACACAGGGTACACCTCTTTGTAAACCCAATACTAATTTATACGTCTTTAAATTATTGGTCTCAGAAATGATGGAAGAAATACTCATGTCACCTTATCTACATATACATTTTATCACAGTAATATTTGGACACAAAAAGAAAAGGTCACACTTATGTTTGTACCAAAGCCTAAATGTAAAGTGAATATGGATTACTAAATCATCCATGTCCAAGTTGCCTAATGCTCTCAAAAATCAATCCTATTTGTGACAATATATTTGTTTCTTCCTAAGATTATATATTCAAATTCAACCCTGTTGAAAACATCAAATCCTTTCTCTCACTTTATACTTTTCCTGATTTCATAATGTCTCTATTGATTGCTTTCCTACATATTTTCCCCAGTTCATCATTGTGACTGACTCTTCACATGTGCTGACATTTCCATTCACACTCTAATCGAAACCCTATTGCTAAGAAACTTTTGTTCCAAATCCTATACTCACTCTTCCTCCTAAACCTACTGACTATCTTCCTAATCCTACCTATTAACGCTTTCTGACTGGATGTTCTCTTCTACATTCAATAATCCAAGGTACAGGGTCTTATGCCATTGTGTATCGATCTCTCTGAGACATCTCTGCAGAACATAATTCAATGCTAAGTATCACAATCCCTTGATCGCAATGCTAAGTATCACAATCCCTTGAAGCCCAATCCCCTTCTGGGCTTCAAATTTTACTTAGATTTCTGTTTTCCTACATACATTTCACCTCATTATTCTTGTACAATTATTCATCCAGCAGAATAATTTCTAACCCAAATCGAACATGTTATTAACCCTAACCATACACTGTTCCCTCAATCTAACTTTACAGACGAGCAGGGACAGAGTTGGTCTTACAATATAGGAATGTAGGGGATCTTCCACCTGCTGAGAACCACAAAATTCCATGCAGAAATGATCACTGGAGAAGATGTAGGCAGCTATGAAGGACCTGAGAGAGCAAAAGTCATCTTCCCTGGCAAACAACATGGTCAGAATGAAGGGTTGTTTCTGAATCAGCCTCTCTCTCTTTAATGTAGAGAAGATGGACCAAACCAGGCCTGTGTGGAGAGCTGCTCCCGGGTGCCTATGGTTGATATAGCATTCTAACTTGTGAAAGTGTCACAGGAAGTAGGGGCAGCCTCTTTCTCATGGTAGCCTTGGAAGCAACTGTTAGGACAAAGAGGTTGCCAAGGCAGTGATCTGATTCAGTTCCTGAAGGAAGTGACCTCACATCACTTCTTTGGTGATGGAACTCTCTGAACTTGGGATCCAGGAAGACAGGAACCCATAGCCAGTCCAGTCCCAGTCCCAGTGGTCTCCTTGTTTGGATTTACCAAGGACACAGACATTCATTTTTGGTACCTACTGATGTGAGGATGTCCAAAACGCAGGAAAGCTCTGAAGAGGGGTTTTTCCTGAGAAAGCAGGTAGTGGCACACTGCTGGCTCCTGACAAATTCACAGAGTTGCACAAGGAAAGCAGGTCTGAGACAGGAAGGCCATTTATTTGGAACATACTATGGCCCACGAGTCAGTGGAAACTCCAGATAGTCACAGACCTACTTGGGGGAAGGAGGTGTCTTTGTGGGTGTGGGTGGGGATTTGTGAATTTGTCTCATGTTCTGAGAATAGGTAGGAATGGCGGTTTGTTTGTTTTGGCGGGACCTGTTTGTAGTAAGTCGTTTGACAAGGCATGTGTTTGGATATCAGTGTATCCCACTGTGCCCCTGGTTGTAGACATTAGAAAAGAAAATGCATCAATGGATGAGTCCTGTCTAGTTGAAATCTTCTCAGCATTCATCCTGCCCGATTTATGAATGGACTGTGGCTTGTCTTATAGATGGGCAACACCTACTATCTTCCTAAGTTCCTGTTTTCTTCCTGAATTGTGGGCACTCTCCAGAATAGACTGATGGTTTTGTGTCCAAAATATGTACCACCTCCAAGCTCTGTGACATGGCCATGTACTACATAGCTGAAGGGAATGGTGAGCATCTCAGAAAACTCAGATATCAGTGTGACCAGGAAAGTCTCAGTGGAGAAACCCTGCTTTGGGAATTTTGCTTACCTATTGTTCTGTTGCACTGAATGTCAGGAACATCTTTGCCTCAGGCCACCCCTTTGTGAAGCATGAAGAAAACAGTTTTCAAATGGAAATAAATGGGCATCACCTGTGGCTCTTTGCTTAATTGCTTTGGAATGGGATGTGTCTGATTCAGGCTCTTGGCCCCCTGTGAGGCTGTGGCCTAGTTTCTCAGAACCTGAGGGATCTAAAGAAAGATCTCTTGTGTATCCAAAACCAAAATGGCCAAAAGAGCAGTCATTGTGGATGAAGTCTCTCGAATTCTTCTAAGGATCCTGACCTCTATCAAGTGAGAATCAAGATCTTTTTGGTCAAATGAGTTTTTCAAAGCCCTGAAGAGGCTAGCCCAGAGGTGCTTGGTTTTTCTCATGACTCTATTTAACATTAAGAATCTAAACCCAAGAGTCAGTAGGCCTAAAATTGGAAAATCGAAGCAGTATTAACAGCAAGCCTTTTTGATCACTCATGGTTCACCGGAAGGGTGTCCAGGCCACCATGACTTTAGGCAAATGAGGGGCAAGGGAGCTTATTTTGGATACTGTCTTAGGCTGCGCAACTTATGAAAACCACCAGCCAGTGGTTATGATATGTGTCTATATGGAAGAAGATGAGGGCCATGTGGGAGTGTTTTGGTTTTAATTGTGGTCATTTCTGTGGCGTTTGGAAGAGATGACTGGGTCCACCTGGGATTGAACTCAGGTGTGATTTACCTTAGAGACTGAGTTCTGGAACTGACCTCAGAGAAGTATTGCCATGAATTGTGTTGGGATTTTAGCAGGCCATGCATGAGAGTCACCCTTGGAAACTGAGATCTAAGCCCAGCGTTCCTTTCCACAGAGCACTGAGAATCTCAGCAAGGATATCACATGATTTTATTTTTAAAGACTTGACAGCCATAGTTGAGAGTCAAAACACACATGGACCTCACATTGTAGACCTCAATGGGCCTGGCTTCATGTGACCTTGGGCCACTCTTTGGGAAGCCTTTCCTGTGAGAGTTCTCCAGAGCTTTCATCGAAATGAGCTTACTCAATATTTAATGGCTCCTGAATGAATTTAAACCCACAGTGCCTCCAACTTCATCCTTCAAAAATGGCTAGATAACTACCACCAAATTTTGAAATTCCCATGACCAGGTGGCACTGGAGAACCTTTGGATGTCCTGTTGCTGATCATGAGTGTACCAGAAAATGCCTTCATTGACTGCGTTTCATGAAAATGGTGTAGAACAGAATGCCAGTAAGTTGGAGCCTGCTGAGTAGTGGGCCTAGAGCAGTTGTGTGCAGGTGTGTGACAATACATCTGTGGTGGGGTCATGTGGATCTTACATTGGCTTTCAAATGGCTTGTGACTGACATGGTGCACCTAGCAGAACTTTGTATGTAAAGGCATCATGTTATATGGAGAGTTTTCAGGGCAATATTCAGAATCAAGTTCCTATGGTAAAGGGGGCAAGCAATGGGGGATAGAAGCCTGGTTGGTGCATTCTCCTGCAGACCTTGACACACCATAAGTTACAGGACTCCCTCCAGCATTGTGTCCCAGTTTAACTCCTTGTATGTCATGAACCAAATACAAAACACCCACTGCAGCAGCAAGAAACACCACGAAAAGTGGAGCATGACCAAATGATTTCAAATTCCAGACGGGGAGACACTTATCCCCCAGTGGCCACAGTTTAGCTACAAAGAGTGAATTCAGCACTGCTGCCTCATGTTCATTGGACAATAAGAATTCATGTCCTCCAGGTCACAAAAATGCAGACCCAAGTTTGATGGTCTCACTACAAAGGAAGCTAAAGCTTCTGACAACAACATATATTTCAAGTACCCAACCTCATTGTCAGTATCTCCAGAAGTGTTTAGGCCAGCAGAGTTCCATGTTTGTGGAGTTTTACCCTGTGCCTAAGGTTTGGAAACGTCTTTTCCACCTCAAAGGTTGTGAACTACTGAGCATTTTCCATTCTACGTATGTATTCACAGATTTTCTAACTCTTCTCCTCTAATTGTTTCTTACATGGGGCGTGGTTATTTCAGGCCATTGTTCTGAATGAGAGTGGAAATTTTTTGTGTGTAGCACATATTTGCATACACATTGGATTCATTTTCCAATTTTCCATTCGAAATACTGAATCCCTGACACGAACCCATACCCTACTAGACTCTGACTACTAATTCTAATATGATGCAGAAAAGTAACACAAACAGAATTGAAATACAAGCAGTTCAGACGAGGCATGGTGTATAGTTGATCTTGCGTTTTGCATGATAAATGTTAGGTGTTATAAATCCAGTCTATTTTTAATTGAAATAGATCTCCATGTGTTTTTAAAGTTAACAAATATGTGAATTCCTGTCTCCCTTTGTCTGTAGCCTATTCAGCAATGTATTTTTATATGCACATATCAAATCCTACCTGGTGTCACACCTACATTCTTGTGAGGTGACTGACTTGGGAGATACAATTTGTCAGAAGACATCACTCCTCCTAAACGCTGTTGGAACTGAAAATTCAAATAATGGGTGAGCTTCCTAGTAGAACAACATTATACATAAATCCCTGTTAAGAAAATTGAATATTTTTGGATCTGTGATTGATGTATATTTCATGGTGAATTTCGATTTGCATATATGTTGCTACATTTTAATATCTGTGTGTGTGTGTGTGTATACACACACACACCCACACACTCTCCAGATTTTTCAAAATATGAAATATATGTATCTTATTTACACTCCCTAAATTCATTTATGTTCAAGTATGTGGATTTATAATCAACTTTTCACAAGATTTTTCGCAGAAATATTTATCCACCTGAAATACATATTTGTTTCCTAGTACTGAAAACTAACTTCAGTGAATGGTACATACAAATCCTGTTGATAGCCACAGCCAAGGTTCTCCAGTAAGGACCATATGTACTTTTGAACAACAAAAGGCAGGCATGGTCCCTAAGCCACATGCTTGTTGTTTAAAAAGAGAGGGGGAGATGTTGAGAGCCACAGCCAAAGGGGCCCCAGGAAACCTCCAACTGCCAGCAAACTTCCAGCTGCCGGCTGATGATTGGCTCACAGCGGCCCCAGCAACATCTAGCTCATTGGCTCCTCTGTGGTGATGCTCATTGCAGATGCTCATTGAGCTGTTTCCCCGCCCATTCAGACTGCCAGTGGATGATTGGCTCACAGAGGCCCCAGCAACATCTAGCTGATTGGCTCCTCTGTGGTGATGCTCAATGGGATGTTTCCTTGCCCTTTCAGACAACGGAGCTGCTCATTGGTGGACTTTTTTGGCTCCGCCCATGTGACCCAGCCAATCGGCCTCAAAAGGAGGAGGCTTGTGGTTGAGGGAGAGGCTTGTGGGAAGACTGTGGTGGCAGTTGGGCTCTGAGGGTTTTTCCTGAGAAGCTGTTTTGTTTGGTTTGTGTGGTTCTAAAAATAAAGTTCGTTTCTTTTGACAATTGGCTCCTGAATTGTGCCCAGCCAGACTGATGATAATCATGTAAAATGTTGATTTTAAATCCACATACATGGACTTGAATGAATTTAGGGAGTGTATAATAAGACACATTTATTTCATATTTTGGAAAATCTGGAAAATCTCGTGAATATATATATATATATATATATATATATATATATATATATATATATATATACACATATATATACATATACACACACACAACAATAAAATGTAGCAATATATATGCCAATCAAAATTTATCATGAAATATATATCATCCACATATCTAAAAATATTCATTTTACTGAACATGGATTTATGTATGATGTTGTTCACTAGGAAGCTCACCCATAGGTTGAATTTTCAGTTCCATCAGTATTTAGGGGAAGTTATCTATTCTCATAATTTGTATATTCCAAAGTCAGTGAGCTCACAAGAATGTACGTGTGTTACCAGGTAGGAGTCTATATATGCATAAAAATATACATGTTCTAAAGAGGCTACAGAGAAAAGGAGACAGGAATTTACATATGTGTTAACTTTGAAAACTCATGGAGAAATATTACAATGAAAAGTTGACTAGATTCATAACACATATCCTTGATAAAGGAGAAGGAAAATTCAAGTATACACCATGCCTCCTACAAAAGGCCTGTATTTCTATTCTGTTAGGTTTCTTTTTCTCCATCATTTTAGGATAAGTAGTCAGAGTCTAGTAGGGTATGGGTTAGTGTCGGGAATTCAGTATTTCAAATGGAAAATAGGATAATGTATCCAATGTGTATGCAAATATGTGCTACACTATAATCTTCCCACTCTCACCTAGAACAATGCCTTGACATTACCTTTGCCCCAAGTCAGACACAATTAGAGGAGAAGAGTAAGAAAATCTGTGAATACATATCTGGAATGGAAAATTCTCAGGAGTTCTCAACCTGGGAGCAGGTCGAGGAGTTTCCAGAAGTAAGGAACTGGGTAAACACTCCACAACCATGGAGGTCTGCTGGAAAAAAGACTTCTGGAGAAACTGCCTCTGAGGTGTGGCACTTGAAATATATGTTGTTGTCAGTAGCTTTGTCTTCATTTGTAGTGAAACCATCAAAGCTGGGTCTGAATCTATGTGACCTGGAGAACATGGTTTCTTATTTTTCAATGAACCTGAGGCAGCAGTGCTGATTTTTCTCTTTGTAGGTAAACAGAGGCCACTGGGCCAAAGTGTCTAACTGTGTGGACGATGAAGCCATTTAGTCATCCTTCAATTTTCATGGTGTTTCTTGGTGCTGAACTGGGAGTTTGGTATTTGCTTCAAGAAATACAAGGAGTTCAACTGGGACACAGTGTTGGAGGGAGTTCTGTGACATGTGGTGGGTCAGAGTCTCCAGGAGAACGCACCAATCCGGCTTCTATCCCACATAGCTTGCCCCCTTGACCATAGCAACCTGATTCTGAACATTGCCCTGAAACCTCTCCATATAACAAGATGCCTTTGCATATAAGGGTCTGCTGGGTGCACCATGTCAGCTAAAAGCCATTTGGAAATCAATGGCAGATCCACATGGCACCACCATAAATATTTTATCACACACCTGCACACCACAGTTCTGGGCCAAATACTCCGCAGTCTCCATCTAACCGGCATCTCTGTTCTACACCACTTTCATTATACCCAATCAATCAAGGCACTGTCTGGTACACTAATGATGAGCAACAGAACATCAAAGGTTCTCCAGTGCCACCTCATCATGCGAATTTCAAAAATTTCATGGTATTTATCTAGCCATTTTACAAGGATGAAGTTGGAGGCATTATTTGTTTCAATTCTTTCAGGAATTATTCAATGTTGAGGAAGCTCATTTCAAGGAAAGTTCTGGAGAACTCTCACAGGCAAGGCTTTCCAAAGAGTGGCCAAATAGTCACATGAAGCCAGGCCAATTGAGGTCTACAATGTGAGGTCCATGTGTGTTTTGACTCTCAACTATGTCTGGCAAGTATTTCAAAATAATATCATATGATATTCTGTCTGAGATTCCCAGTGCTCTGTGGAAAGCCACGCCGGGCCTAGATCTCAGTTTCAACGGGCGACACTCATGGGTGGCCGCCTAAAATCCCAACACAAATCATGGCAATACTTCTCTGAGGTAAGTTCCAGAACTCAGTCTCTAAGGGGAATCACACCAGAGTTCAAGCCCTGGTGGACCCAGTCATCTCTTCCGACTGCCACATAAATGACCACATGGAAAACCAAAAAACTCCCAAATGGCCCTCATCTTCTTCCATATAGACGCTCATCATAACCTCTGGCTTGACATTTCCTTGAGGGGCACAGCCAAAGACAGTGTCAAAAATAATCTCCCTTTCCTCTCATTTGCCTAAAGTCAAGGTGGCCTGGAGACCCATTCTGTGAACCAGGAGTGATCAAATAACCCTGACTTTAGTACTGCTCTGCTTCTCTAATTTGAGGCCTACTGTCTGTGGAGTATAGATTCTTGATGTGAATTGGAGTAATGAAAAAACCCAATAACCCATTGGCTACCCTCTGCAGGGTTTTGAAGAACTCATTTGACCCAATAAATCCCTATTCTCATTTTATGGAGGTCAGGAACCTTACAGAGGAAGGTGAGAGACTTCATCCTCAATGACTGCTTTTTGGGCCATTTTGGTTTTTGATGTGCCTTCTGGAATGTTACATATGTTTTTTTTTTTTTTTTTTTTTTGGTTTTAGTGCCTTCTGGAATGTTACATAATTTTTTTCTTTAGACATTATTGCCAGAGTTCCTATCTTCATCCCAGTGCAGGTGAAATCAAAGATAATTCCAATCTACAGCTTCTGCAATAGCCATCCCTGTACTTCTTGCAGAACTTGCCTGGACACATGTGAACTCACCTAAATGCATTGTGAACTATCTGTTGGTGCAGCGACTTGTCGTAGTGTTGGGGTATATTTGCTGATGATGTCATTCGGTGGTACAATTTTTCCAAAAGGAGCCGTCAATTGGCTTGGTGTATCTTCCTCCCTTCTGCGTGTCATGATCGTCCAGCTAAAATTTGGGGGGGCCAACAGAGGTGAGGCAAAGAACCTCACCCACCCCCACTGGTACAAAGACCTCTCCACAGGTGTGGCTCTATACTGGACGGGTAGTCAGTGACGGGTAAGATCCAATTGCAATGGTACCAACTTAACGGGTAAAGACCATATGTACTATTGGACAACCTAAGGCAGGCACGGTCCCTAAGCCACATGCGTGTTGTTTAAACAGAGAGGCGAAGATGTTGAGAGCCACAGCCGAAGGGGCCCCAGCAAAATTCCTGCTGCCAGCAAACTTCCAGCTGCCGGCTGATGATTGGCTCACAGCGGCCCCAGCAACACCTAGCTGATTGGCTCCTCTGCGGTGATGCTCAATGGGCTGTTTCCCTGCCCTTTCAGACCACAAAACTGCTCATTGGGGGACTTTTTTTGACTTTGCCCACATGACCCAGCCAATCGGCCTCAAGAGCAGGAGGATTGTGGGAGGCGGAGAGAGGCTCATGTGGGAGGGAGAGGTTTTGGGAAGCCAGTGGTGGCAGTTGGGGCTCTGAAGGTTTTTCCTGAGAGGCTGTTTTGTTTGGCGTGTGTGGTTCTAAAAATAAAGTTCGTTTCTTTTGGCAAGTGGCTCCTGATTGTGCCCAGCAAGACTGCGGCATTATCCTAATATTTCTACAATAACTGACCCAGTTTAACATCAAGGCAAGTAGATTCCTGTGGGAGAGGACATGATGTGTATTTTGACGTTCATTTTTATGTAACAGTGGTACATTACTATTTCTTCAGTTTATGCACATCACAGGATATATATTTGATCCACAAGTTCACAAATATATAGGCATTTGTTTCACTTTCAATCACTTTCTGCTTCAAAACACATGTATTCCTCCAGGTTTCTTGACTGGTCTTTTCATGAGACTTCTTTCCAAACACATTATTTCCGATTTCCATAATCACTTTTGAAGCAAAACTCACACATTCTTCATGAAAAACCATAATGCTGATATAACCATTAGATATATTACTGGTTGGAATGAAGGATTGTATATCAATGTAAGATTTTCTGTATATTTTCAGATATCAATTCAATCCATTATTTAAAGTTAGAACCAGTTATAATATTTATTTACAGTATGGTCTATTCATGCATTATTTCTATAATTATAGACACAGTGTACACCATTTTTACCTCCAAAAATAATTTATACGTCTTCAAAATATTGCTCCCAGAAATGGTGGAAGAAATACTCATGTCACCTGATCTACATATACATTTTACCACAGTAGTATTCTGCACACAGAAAGAAGAGGTCAAACTTATGTTTGTACCAAAGCCTAAATGAAAAGTGAGCATGGATTACGGAAAACATCCATGTCCATGTTGCCTAATGCTCTCAAAAGTTCATCCTATTGGTGACTACATGTTTGTTTCTTCCTAAGATTATATATTCAAACTCAAGCCTGTTGAAAATGTATAATTCTATCACTCACTTTATACTTTGCCTGATATCCTAATGTCAATTCATATCTGCATTCCTACATTTTTCCCCAGTTCATCCTTTTGACAGACTCTCCACATGTGCTGACAATTACATTCACTCTATCCGAAACCCTACAGCTAAAGATCTTTTTATCCAAATCCTATACTCACTCTGCTTTCAAAACCTACCAACTATCTTACCAATCCTACAAATTATCCCTTTTTGACTGGATGTTCTCTTCAACATTCAATAAACCAAGGTACAAGTAATTATGCCATTGTATATCGATTTATCTGAGACATCTGTGCAGAATATAATTCAAAGCTAAGAATCCCAGCTAAGGGTCCAATGCAATTCTGGGCTTCAAATATTACCTACATGTCTGTTTTCATACTTATAATTCACTTATATTCTTATAAATATCGCACGTTCCCAATACCATAATTCATCCCGCAGAATGATTCCTAACCCAAATGGAACATGTTATTAACCCTGACCATACACTGTTCTCTCAATCTAACTTTACTGAAGAGCAGGGACAGAGTTGGTCTTTCAATACAGAAATTAGGGGATCTTCCACTTGCTGAGAACCTCCAAGGTCATTAAAGAAATGATCCCAGGATTAAATGTAGGCAGCTATGAATGACGTCAGAGAGCAAAAGTCATCTTCCATGACAAACAACCTGGTTAGCATGAAGGGATGTGTCTGAATCAACATTTCTTTTCTTAATGTATAGAAGATGGACCAAACCAGGCCTATCTGGAGAGCTTTTTTTGGGTGCCTATGGTTGATATACCATGCAAAATTGTGAAAGTTTCACTGGAAGTAGGGGCAGCCTCCAACTCATTGGACTCTTGGAAGCAACTGTTAGGACAAATTGGTTGCCAAGGCAGTAACCTGATTCAGTTCCTGAAGGAAGTGACCTACGTCACTTCCTTGGTGAAGGAATTCTCTGAACTTGGGATCCATGAAGACAGGCACCCAGAGCCAGTCCCAGTCCCAGTCCCAGTGGGCTCACTTGTTCGGTTTTACCAAGGACAGGGTCAGGCTTTCTTGGTACCTACCTATGTGAGGATAGCCAAAGGCCAGGAGAGCTCTGAAGAGGGACCTTTTCTGAGAAAGCAGGTAGTGGCTCACCGCTGGCTCCTGACAACTTCACAGAGTTGGCCAAAGAGACCAGATCTGAGTCAGGACAGGACATTTCGGGAGAACATTGTATGGCCCACCAGTCAGAGGACACTCTGGATACTCACAGACCTACTTGGGGGAAGGAGGTGCCTTTGTGGGAGTGGTTGTGGTTTTGTGGTTTTGTAACATGTTCTGAGAATAGGTAGAAAATGCGGTTTGTTTGGTTTGGATTGCACTGTTTCTAGTAAGTCGTTTGACATGTGAGTGTTTCTATGTCTGTGTATCCCACTGTGTCTGTGGTTGTAGACATTAGAAAAGAGAATGAATTAATGGATGTGTCCTGTCTAGTAGAAAGCTTCCTGGCATTCATCCTGCCCAATTGATGAATGGACCGCGGCTTGCCTTCTGGATGGGCAAAACCTACTATCTTCCTAAGATCCTGTTTTCTTCCTGAATTCTGGCCACTCTCCAGAATAGGCTCATGGTTTTGTGTCCAAGATATATACAAACTCCAAGCTCTGTGACATGACCATGTACTTGATAGCTGAAGTGAATGGGGAGCATCTCAGAAAACTCAGATATCAGTGTGACCAGGAAAGTCTCAGTGGAGAAACCCTGCTTTGGGTCTTTTGCTTACCTGTTTTTCTGTTGCCCTAAATGTCAGGAAGGTCTTTGCCTCTGGCCACCCCTTTGTGAAGCCTGAAGAAAACAGTTTTCAAATGAAAATGAATGGGCATCACCTGTTGCTCTTTGCTTAATTGCTTTGTAAAAGGATGTGTCTGAATCAGCCTCTTGGTTCTGTGTGAGGTTGTGGCTTAGATTCTCAGCACCTGATGCATCTAAAGATAGATTCCATGTGTGCATTCAAAACAGAAATGGCAAATGAGTCTCTTGCCTTCCTCTATTAGATTCCTGACCTTCATCAAGTAAGAATCAGGATCCTTTAGTTCAAATGAGTTCTTTGAACCCCTGCAGAAGTGCTTGGGTTTTCTGATGACTCCAAATCACATAAAGAATCTATACCTGACAGTCAGTAGGCCTCAAATTGGAAAAGCAGAACAGTATTAACTACATCCCTATTTGATCAGTTCTGGTTCACAGGAAGGGTGTGTAGGCCACCCTGACTTTTGGCAAATTAGGGGCAAGGGAGCTTATTTTGGACAGTGTCTTGGTCTGCGCCCCTCATGGAAACCTCCAGCGAGAGGTTATGATGAGTGTCTATATGGAAAAACATGAGGGCCATGTGGGAGTGTTTTGGTTTCAATTGTGGTCATTTGTGTGGCAGTTGGAAAAGATGACTGTGTCCACCTGGGTTTCAACTCTTGTGGGATTCCCCTTGGAGACTGAGTTCTGGAACTGACCTTAGAGAAGTATTGCCATGAATTGTGTTGGGATTTTCGGAGGCCACACATGAGAGTCACCCTTGGGAACTGAGATCTGGGCCCAGGGTGGCTTTCCACAGAGCACTGGGAATCTCAGCGAGGATATCACTTGATTATATTCTGAAAGACTTGGAAGCAATAGTTGAGAGTCAAAACACACATGGACCTCACATTGTAGACCTCAATGTGGCTGGCTTTATGTGACATTGGGCCAGTCTTTCGGAAGACTTGCCTGTGAGAGTTCTCTAGAGCTTCCATTGAAATGAGCTTCCTCAACATTTAATGGTTTCTGAATGAATTGAAACCCACAGTACCTCCAACTTCATGCTTGAAAAATGGCTAGAAAATACCATGAAATTATTGAAATTTCCATGACCAGCTGGCACTGGAAAACCATTTGATGTCCTGGTGCTTATCATGAGTATACAAGACAGTGTCTGGTTTGACTGAGTTTCATGATAATGGTGTAGAAAAGAGATGCCAGTAAGTTGGAGCCTGCTGAGTAGTGGGCCAAGAGCAGTAGAGTGTAGGTGTGTGAAAAAACATCTGTGGTGCGGCCACGTGGATCTGCCATTGGCTTAGAAATGGTTTGTGACTGACATGTGAAGCTAGCAGACCTTTGGATGTAAAGGCATCTTGTTGAATGGAGAGGTTTCAGGGCAATGTTCAGAATCATATTGCTATGGTCAAGGGGGCAACTATGTGTGATAGAAGCCTGCTTGGTACATTCTCCTGCCGATCCTGACCACAACACGTGACAGAACTCCCTGCAGCACTGTATCGCAGTTAAACTCCTTTATTTCGTAAAGTAAATACCAAACTTTCAGTGCAGCATCAAATAACATGACGAAATGTGAAGGATGATCAAATGGCTTCACAGTCCACACGGGGAGACACTTAGCCCCCAGTAGCCCCAGTTTGCCTACAAAGAGAGAATTCAGCACTGCTGCCTCGTGTTTATAGGAAAATAAAAAAACATGTTCTTCAGGTCACATAGATGCAGACTCAGCTTTGATGGTCTCACTACAAAGGAAGCTAAAGCTCCTGACAACAACATATATTTCAAGTGCCCAACCTCAGAGGCATTTTCTCAAGAAGTCTTAAGGCCGACACAGCTCCATGTTTGTGGTATTTACCCTGTCCCTTACTTTTGGAAACTCCTCTACCACCTTCAAGGTTGTGAACTCTTGAGCATTTTCCATTCCAGATATTTATTATGAACTCAAACAACAACAAGTGCTGGTGAGAATGTGGAGAAAAGGGTAAACTTGTACATTGCTGGTGGGACTGCAAATTGGTGCAGCCAAATTGGAAAGCAGTATGGAGATTTCTTGTAGAGGTGGGAATGGAACCACCATTTGACCCAGGTATTCCCCTTCTCAGTCTATTCCCTAAAGACCTAAAAAAAATGCTACAGGAACACTGCTACATTGATGTTCATAGCAGCACAATTTACAATAGCAAGACTGTGGAACCAACCTAGATGCACTTCC
Organism: Callospermophilus lateralis; assembly: GCF_048772815.1. Taxonomy (NCBI): domain Eukaryota; kingdom Metazoa; phylum Chordata; class Mammalia; order Rodentia; family Sciuridae; genus Callospermophilus; species Callospermophilus lateralis. Next base: position 232,487 of record NW_027513092.1, read on the forward strand.
ATAGATGAATGGATAAAAAATGTGGCATTTATACACAATGGAATATTACTCTGCATTAAAAAATGACAAAATGATATAACTTGCAGAGAAATGGATGGCATTAGAGCAGATTATGCTAAGTGAAGCTAGCCAATCCGTAAAACCAAATGACAAATGTCTTTATTGATATAAAGAGAGTAACTAAGAACAGAGTAGGGACGAATAGAATGAGAAGAAAATTAACATTAAACAGGGATGAGAGGAGGAAGGGAAAGGGAGAGAGAAGGGAAATTGCATGGAAATAAAAGGAGACCCTCAGGGTTATATAAATTACATACAAGAGGAGGTGAGGGAAAGGAAAAAATTATACAAGGGGGAGAAATGAATTACAGTAAAGAGGTAGAGAGAGAAGAGGGGAGGGGAGGTAAGGGGAGGGGGATAGTAGAGGTTAGGAAAGGCAGCAGAATACTACAGACACTAGTATGGCAATATGTAAATCAATGGATGTGTAACTGATGTGATTCTGCAATCTGTTTACGGGGTAAAAATGGGAGTTCATTACCTACTTGAATCACAGTGTGGAATATGATATATCAAGAACTATGTAATGTTTTGAACAAGCATAAATAAAAATTAAAAAAAAAGAAAACTAACTTTGGTGAATGGTGCAAAGAAATCCTAATATTTCTACAGTAACTGACACAGTTTAACATCAATGCGAGTAGATTCCTGTGGGACATGATGTGTATTTTGATGTTCATTTTTATTCAACACTGGTACATTACTATTTCTTCAGTTTATTCACATCATATTATAATATTTCATCCACAAGTAAGCAAATTTATCGTCATTTTTTTCAATTTCAATCACTTCCTTCTTCAGAACTCATGAATTCCTCGGTGTTCCTTGACTGGCCTTTTCATGAGACTTCTTTCCAAACACATTATTTTCGATTTCCATAATCACTTTTGAAGCAAAACTCACACAAACTTCATGGTAAACCGTAACCTAATATTAACATTAGGTGTATAACTGGTTGTCATGAATGATTGCATATCAATATAAGATTTCTTATATATTTTCAGATATCAATTCAATCCATTACTTAAAGTGGCACAAGTTATATTATTTATTGAAATTAAGGTCTATTCATGCATTATCTGTATATTCATAGAAACAGGTTACACCTCTTTTTACCCCCAATGCTAATTTATACGTCTTCAAAATACTGCTCCTAGAAATGGTGGAAGAAATAATCATGTCATCTGATCTACATACACATTTTATCACAGTAATATTCTGGAAACAAAATGCAAAGGTCCCACTTAGGATTGTACCAAAGTCTAAATGGAAAGTGAACATGGATTACTAACAACATCCATGTCCATGTTGCCTAATGCTCTCAAATGTCAATCCTATTGGTGACCTACATATTTGTTTCTTCCTAAGATTAGATATTCAATCTCAACCCTGTTGAAAATGTCTTATCCTATCACTCAATTTATACTTTGCCTGATTTCCTAATGTCTCTATTGATATCTGCTTTTCTACAAATTTTCCTTATTTCATCATTGTGTCTGATTTCTTCATATGTGCTGACATTTATATTCACTCACTGCCCGAAAAAAAATTGCTAAAGAACTTTTGTTACATATCCTATACTAACTCTACTTGCTAAACATAACGACTATCTTCTTAATCCTACCGACAATCCCTTTTGACTGGATGTTCTCTTCAGCATTCAATCATCCAAGGTTCAAGTTCCTCTGCCATTGTATATCCATTTATTTGAGACATATGTGCACAATTCAAAGCTAAATATCCCAATCAACTGCCCAAAGCCCTTCTGGGATTCAAATCTTACTTTAATTTCTGTTTTCATACATATATTTAACCTCGATATTCTTATAAATATCACAGGTTCCCAATACCATTATTCATCCAGCAGAATGATTCCTAACCCAAATCGAACATGAAATTAACCCTAACCATACACTGTTCACTCAATCTAACTTTACAGAAGAGCAGAGACAGATTGTTCTTACAATACAGGAATGTAGGGGATGCTCCACCTGTTAAGAACCTCAAAGGTCCATGCAGAAATGATCCCTGGAGAAGATGTAGGCAGCAATGAAGGACCTGAGAGACAAAAAGTCATTTTCCATGGCAAACAACCTGGTCAGGATGAAGGGTTGTGTCTGAATCAGCCTCTCTCTTCTTAATGTAGAGAAGATGGACCAAACCAGGCTTGTGTGGAGAGCTGTTCCCGGGTGCCTAAGGTTGATATACCATTCTAAGTTGTGAAAGTGTCAAAGGAAGTAGGGGCAGCCTCCATCTCATGGGACCCTTGGAAGCAACTGTTAGGACAAAGTGGTTGCCAAGGCAGAGACCTCATTCAGTTCTTGAAGGAAGTGACCTACCTCACTTCCTTGTTGATGGAACTTTCTGAACTTGGGACCGAGGAAACCAAGCACCAGAGCCAGTCCCAGTCCCAGTCCAAGTGGTCTCATTTGTTTGGAATCACCAAGGACAGAGTCAGTCTTCTTGGTACTGACTGATGTGAGGATGGCCAAATGCCAGGAAAGATCTGAACACGGGCCTTTCCTGACTAAGTATGTAGTGGCTCACCCCTGGCTCCTGACTGCTTCACAGAGTTGGACAAGGAGACCAGATCTGAGACAGGACAGACCATTAACGGGGAACATAGTATGGCAAACCTGTCAGAGGACACTCCGGATAATCACAGCCCTACTTTGGGGAAGGAGGTGTCTTTTTGAGTGTGGGTGTGTGGTTTTGTCTCTGTTCTGAGAATAGGTAGAAAAGGAGGTTTCTTTGGTTTGGAGTGAACTGTTTCTAGTAAGTCGTTTTACATGGTGAGTGTTTCTATTTCTGTGTATCCCACTGTGTCCGTGGTTGTATACATTATAAAAGAGAATGCATCAATGCATGTGTCCTCTTTAGTAGAAAGCTTCCCAGTATTCATCCTGCCCATTTAATGAATGGAGCGTGGTTTCCATATCGATAGGCAACACCTACTACCTTTTTAAGTCCCTGTTTTCTTTCTGAATTCGGACAACTCTTCAGAATAGACTCTTGGGTTTGTGTCCAAGATATGTACCACCTCCAATCTCTGTCACATGGCCATGTACTGGATATCTGAAGGGAATGGCCAACATCTCAGAAAACTCAGATATCAGTGTGACCAGAAAAGTCTCAGTGGAGAAACCCTGCTTTGGCTCTTTTGCTAACCTATTGTTCTGTTGCCCTGAATCTCAGGATGTCTTTGCCTCTGGCCACCCCTTTGGGAACCCTGAGGAAAACATTTTTTCAAAAGGAAATGAAGGGCATCACCTGTGGCTCTTTGCTTAATTGCTTTGAAAAAAGATGTGTCTGAATCAGCCTCTTGGCCCTGTGTGAGGCTGTGGCTTAGATTCTCAGCACCTGATGGATCAAAAGAAAGGTCCTATGTGTGCATCCAAAACCAAAATGGCAAATATTCACTCATTGTGAATGAATTCTTTTACCTTCCTCTGTTAGGATCCTGAATTCCATCAAGGGAGAATAGGAATCCTTTGGGCCAAATAAGTTCTTCAAATCTCTGCAGAGGGGCTTGTGTTTTCTCATGACTCAAATTCACATAAAGAATCTAAACGACAGAGTCAGAAGGCCTCAAATTGAAAAAGCTGAGCAGTATTAATGGCAGGCCTATTTGATCACTCCTGGTTTACAGGAAGTGTGTCCAGGCCACCTTGATGTTAGACAAATGAGGGGAACAGGACCTTAATTTGGACACTGACTTGGGCTGTGGACCTCATTGAAAACTCCAGCCAGACGTTATAAGGAGTGTCTATATGGAAGAAGATGAGGACCATGTGGGAGTGTTTTGGATTTAATTGTGGTCATTTGTGTGGCGGTTGGAAGAGATGACTGTTCCACTGGGCTTGAACTCTGGTGTGATTCCCCTTAGAGACTGAGTTCTTTAACTCTCCTCAGAGAAGTATTGCCATGAATTGTGTTGGGATTTTAGGAGGCCACACATGAGAGTCGCCCTTGGAACCTGAGATCTAGGCCCAGGTTGGATTTCCACAGAACACTGGGAATTTCAGCCCGGATATTACATACAATTTTTCTTAAAGACTTGGCAGCCATATTTGAGTTTAAAACACACATGGACCTCACATTGTAGATCTCAATGGGCCTGGCTTCATGTGACATTTTGGCCACCCTTAGGGAAACCATACCTGTGAGAGTGCTCCAGTGCTTTCATTGAAATTAGCTTCTTCACCATTTAATGGTTCCTGAATTAATTGAAGCCCTCAGAGCCGCAAACTTCATCCGTGAAAAATGGCTAGAAAATTACCATGAAATTTTTGATATTTTCATGTTCAGCTGGCACTGAAAAAACTTTGGATGTCCTGTTTCTGATCCTGAGTATACCAGACACTGCCTTGATTGACTTTGTTTCATGAAAATGGTGTAGAACAGATATGCCAGTAAGTTGGAGCCTGGTGAGTAGTTGGCCTAGAGCAGTGGTATGCAATTGTCTGATAAAACATCTGTGTTGCGTCCATGTGGATCAGCCATTGGCTTCCAAATGGCTTGTGACTGACATGGTGCAGCCAGCAGACCCATATATGTAAAGGCATCTTGTTATATGGAGAGGATTCACTGCAATGTTCAGAATCATATTGCTATTCTCAAGGGGGCAATCTACGAGGGATAGAACCTGGGTTGGTGCATTCTCCTGAAGACCCTGACTCACCATACCTTAAAGAACTCCCTCCACCACTCAGTCCCATTTTAACTCCTTGTATTTCTTGAAGTAAATACCAAACTCCCAGTGGAGCAGCGAGAAACACCACGAAAAGTGGAGGATGACCAATTGGCTTCACAGTCCACACTGAAAGACACTTAGACCCCAGTGTCCATAGTTTACCTACAAAGAGAGAATTCAGCACCGCTTCCTCATGTTCATTGGATAATAAGAAACCATGTCCTCCAAGTAACATAGATGCAGACCCAGCTTTGATGGTCTCTCTACAAAGGAACTAAATATCCTCAGAACATCAAATATTTCAAGTGCCCACCCTTAGAGGCAGTTTCTCAAAAAGCATTTAGGCCAGCAGAGCTGCATGTTTGTGGAATGTTTACCCTGTCCCTTACTTTTAGAATCTTCTCTACCACCTCCAAAGTTGTAAACTCCTGAGTATTCTCCATTCCAGATATATTCACAGATTTTATAGCTCTTATCCTCTAATTGTGTCTTACTTGAAAAGAATGTAATATCAAGGCATTGTTCTGGATGAAAGTGGGAAGAATTTTGTGTAGCACATATTTGCATACACATTGGATTCAATTTCCTATTTTCCATTAGAAATGCTGAATCCCTGAAACTAACATATACCCTATTAGACTCTGACTACTAATCCTAATATGATGGAGAAAAATAACACAAACAGAATAGAAATACAAGCAGTTTAGAGGAGGTATGTTTTATAGTTGGAGTTGCCTTTTGCATGGTATAGTGTAGCAGTTATAAATCTAGTCAATTATTTGTTGAAATAGTTCTCCATGCGTTTTTAAAGTTAACAAATAAGTGAATTCCTGTCCCCCTTTCTCTGTAGCCTATTCAGCACACGTATTTTTAGATCCACATATAGAATCCTACCTGGTACCACACGTACATTTTTGTGAGGTGGCTGACGTGGCAGATACAAATTGGAAGAAGAGATCACTCCTCCTAAATGCTGCTTGAACTGATAATTCAAATGTGAGTGAGCTTCCTAGTTGAACAACATTATACATAAATCCATGTTCAGTAAAATGAATATATTTGGATCTGTGAATGATATACATTTCATGGTGAATTTCATTTGGCATATATATTGCAATTTTTAATGTCTCTCTCTTTGTGTGTATATAAATATATATATATATATATATATATATATATATATATATATATATATATATATACACTCTCAAGATTTCTCAAAACATGAAATATGTGTCTTATTACACACTTCCTAAATTCATTCATATTTATGTTTTGGATTTATAATCAACTTTTCACAAGATTATTCTCAGAAATATTCATCCACCTGAAATACGTATTTGTTTCTTTGTACTGTTTCCACCCCAGATATGCATTCACGGATTTTCAAACTCTTCTACTCTAATTGTGTCTTACTTGGTGTGAAGGTAATGTAAAGGCATTGTTCTGAATGAGAGTGGGAAGATAATTATGTAGCATATATTTTATACACGTTGGATTCATTTTCCTATATTCCATTGAAAATACTGAATCCCTGACAATAACCCATACCCTACTATACTTTGTCTACTAATCCAAATATAATGGAGAAAAACAACCCAAACAGAATAGAAATACAAGCAGTTCAGAGGATGCATGGGGTATAGTTGGACTTGCCATTTGCATGATAAATGGTAGGTGTTATAAATCTAGTCAATTTTTAATTGAAATAGTTCTCCATGTGTTGTTAAAGTTAACAAATATGTAAATTCCTCTCTGCCTTTCTCTGTAGCCTATTCAGCACATGAATTTTTATATGCTTATATAGAATACCTGGTATCACACGTTCATTTTTGTGAGGTAACTGACTTGGCAGATACAACTTGTGAGAAGAGATCACTCCTCTAAACGCTGTTGGAACTGAAAATTCAAACTATGGGTGAGCTTTCTAGTAGAACAACATTATACATAAATCCTTGTTCAGTAAAATAAATATTTTTGCATCTGTGGATGCTATATATTTTATGATGAACTTCGATTGGCATATATATTCCTACATTTTAATGTCTGTGTGTGTGTTTTGTGTATGTGTGTGTGTGTGTGTGTGTGTATATATATATATACATATATATATAATTATATGTGTATATATATACACATATATATAATTATGAATATATATATATATATATATATATATACTGTCCTGATTTTTAAAATATGAAATATATGTATCTTAAATACACTCCCTAAGTTCATTCATGTTCAAAATGTGGATTTATAATAAACTTTTCACAAAATTATTCTCAGAAATATTCATCCACCTGAAATACACATTTGTTTCATAGTTCTGAAAACTAACTTCAGTAAATGGTGCTTACAAATCCTAATATTTGTACAGTAACTGACCCAGATTAACATCAATCAAGTAGATTCGTATGGGACATGATGTGTATTCTGACGTTTATTTTCATTCAACACTGGTACATTACTATTGCTTCAGTTTTTACAAATCATAGGAAATATGTATTTCATCCACAAGTTCACAAATTTATACGCATTGGTTTCACAATCACTTCCTGCTTCATAAAACATGTATTCCTCCAGGTTTTTTGACTGGTCTTTTCATGAGACTTCCTTCCAAACACATAATTTTCCATTTCCATAATCACTTTTGAAGCAAAACTCACACACCCTTCATGATAAACCATAAACTTAATGTGGCCATTAGATATTTCACTGGTTGGAATGAATATTTGTATGTCAATATAAGATTTCCTGTATTTTTTCAGATATAATTTCAATCCATTATTTAATGTCAGAACCAGATATATTATTTATTCACAGTATGGTCTATTCATGCATTATCTCTATATGCACAGACAAAGGGTACACCTCTTTTTACCCCCATTACTAATTTATACGTCTTCAATATGTTGCTGCCAGAAATGGTGGAAGAAATAGTCATGTCACCTGATCTAAATGTACGTTTTATCGCAGTAATATTCTGAACAAAAAAAGCAAAGGTCACACTTAAGATTGTAGCAAAGACTAAATGAAAAGTGAGCATGGATTACTAAACATCCATGTCCAGGTTGCCTAATGCTGTCAAATGTCAATCCTATTGGTCACTACATATTTGTTTCTTTCTTAGATTATATATTCAAACTCAACCCTGTTGAAAATATCTAATCCTATCACTCACTTTATACTTTGCCTGATTTCGTAATGTCTCTATTGATATCAGCTTTCCTAACTATTTTCCCCAGTTCATCATTGTGACAGTCTCTTCACTTGTGCTGACATTAACATTCACTGTCTACCAGAAACCCTATTGCTAAAAAACATTTGGTCCAAATCCTATACTCACTCTTCTTTCTAAACCTACTGAGAATCTTCTGAATCCTACCGACTATCCCTTTTGACTGGAAGTTCTCTTCTACATTTAATCATCCATGGTACAAGGACCTAAGCCATTGTATATCGATTTACCTGACACATCAGTGCAGAACATAATTCAAAGCTACGTATCCCAATCAAGGGCCCAATGCCCTTTTGGGCTTCATATCTTAGCTAGATTTCTGTTTTCATACTTATATTTCACATATATTTTCTTGTAAATATCACAGTTTCCCAATACCATTATTCATCGTGCAGAAAGATTCCTAATCCAAATCGAACATGTTAGTTAACCTAACCATACACTGTTCAGTCAATTTAACTTTACACAAGAGCAGGGATAGAGTTGGTCTTACAATACAGGAATATAGGGGATCTTCCACATGCTGAGAAACTCAAAGGTCCATGCAGAAATGATTCCTGGAGAAGTTGTAAGCAGCTATGGAGGACCTAAGAGACCAAAAGTCATCCTCCATGGCAAACAACCTGGTCAGGATGAAGGGTTGTGTCTGAATCAGCTTCTCTCTTCTTAATGTAGAGAAGATGGACCAAACCAGGCCTGTGTGGAGAGCTGTTCCCAGGTGCCAATGGTTGATATACCAATCTAACTTGTGAAAGTGTCACAGGAAGTAGGGGCAGCCTCCATCTCATGGGACCCTTGAAAGCAATTGTTAGGACAAAGTGGTTGCCACGGCAGTAACCTCATTCAGTTCCTGAATGAAGTGACCTACCTCTCTTCTTTGATGACGGATTTCTCTGAACTTGGGATCCAGGAAGCCAGGCACCCAGAGTGAGTCCCAGTTTCTTTCCCAGTGGGCTCAGTTGTTTGGAATAACCAAGGACAGAGTAAGTCTTCCTTGGTACCTACTGATGTGAGGATTGCCAAATGCCAGGAGAGCTCTGAAAAGGGGAATTTCCTGAGAAAGCAGGTAGTGGCTCACCACTGGCTCCTGAAAACTTCACAGTGTTGTCCAAGGATACCAGATCTGAGAAGGACAGGCCATTTCAAGGAAACATAGTATGGCCCATCAGTCAGAGTACATTCCAATTAGTCACAGACCTACTTGAATAAAGGAGGTGTCGTTGTGGGTGTGGTTGTGATTTTGTGGTTTAGTCTCATTACTGAGAATAGGTAAGAAAGGCGGTTTGTTTGTTTTGGAGTGGACTGTTTATAGTAAGTCATTTGACAAGGCGATTGTTTGTATGCCTGTGTATCCCACTGTGTCCGTGGTTGTAGACATTATAAAAGATAATGCATCAATGGATGTGTCCTGTCTAGTAGAAAGCTTCTACATTCATCCTGCCCAATTTATGAGTGGACTGCAGGTTGCTTTAGGGACGGGCAACACCTACTATCTTCCGGAGTTCCTGTTTTCTTCCTGAATTCTGGCCACTCTTCAGAGTAGGCTAATAGTTTTCTGTCCAAGATATGTACCACCTCCAAGCTCTGTGACATTGCCATATAATGTATAGCTGAAGGGAATAGCAAGCATCTCAGAAAACTCAGATATCAGTGTGACAAAGAAAGTCTCAGTAGAGAAACCCTGCTTTGGGCCTTTTGCTTACATATTTATCTGTTGCTCTGAGTGTCAGGAAGGTCTTTGCCTCAGGCCACACCTTTGTGAACCCTGAAGAAAACAGTTTTCAAATGGAAATGAATGGGCATCACCTGTGGCTCTTTGATTAATTGCTTTGGAAAAGGATGTGTCTGAATAAGCCTCTTGGCCCCGTGTGAGGCAGTGGCTTAGATTCTTAGCACCTGATTGATCAAAAGAAAGATCCCATGTGTCCATCCAAAACCAAAATGGCAAATATTCACTCATTGTGAATGAATTCTTTTACCTTCCTCTGTTAGGATCCTGAATTCCATCAAGGGAGAATAGGAATCCTTTGGGCCAAATGAGTTCTTCAAATCTCTGCAGAGGGGCTTGTGTTTTCTCATGACTCAAATTCACATAAAGAATCTAAACGACAGAGTCAGAAGGCCTCAAATTGAAAAAGCTGAGCAGTATTAATGGCAGGCCTATTTGATCACTCCTGGTTTACAGGAAGTGTGTCCAGGCCACCTTGATGTTAGACAAATGAGGGGAACAGGACCTTAATTTGGACACTGACTTGGCCTGTGGACCTCATTGAAAACTCCAGCCAGACGTTATAAGGAGTGTCTATATGGAAGAAGATGAGGACCATGTGGGAGTGTTTTGGTTTTAATTGTGGTCATTTGTGTGGCGGTTGGAAGAGATGACTGTTCCACTGGGCTTGAACTCTGGTGTGATTCCCCTTAGAGACTGAGTTCTTTAACTGACCTCAGAGAAGTATTGCCATGAATTGTGTTGGGATTTTAGGAGGCCACACATGAGAGTCGCCCTTGGAACCTGAGATCTAGGCCCAGGTTGGATTTCCACAGAACACTGGGAATTTCAGCCCGGATATTACATACAATTTTTCTTAAAGACTTGGCAGCCATATTTGAGTTTAAAACACACATGGACCTCACATTGTAGATCTCAATGGGCCTAGCTTCATGTGACATTTTGGCCACCCTTAGGGAAACCATGCCTGTGAGAGTGCTCCAGTGCTTTCATTGAAATTAGCTTCTTCACCATTTAATGGTTCCTGAATTAATTGAAGCCCTCAAAGCCGCAAACTTCATCCGTGAAAAATGGCTAGAAAATTACCATGAAATTTTTGATATTTTCATGTTCAGCTGGCACTGAAAAAACTTTGGATGTCCTGTTTCTGATCCTGAGTATACCAGACACTGCCTTGATTGACTTTGTTTCATGAAAATGGTGTAGAACAGATATGCCAGTAAGTTGGAGCCTGGTGAGTAGTTGGCCTAGAGCAGTGGTATGCAATTGTCTGATAAAACATCTGTGTTGCGTCCATGTGGATCAGCCATTGGCTTCCAAATGGCTTGTGACTGACATGGTGCAGCCAGCAGACCCATATATGTAAAGGCATCTTGTTATATGGAGAGGATTCACTGCAATGTTTAGAATCATATTGCTATTCTCAAGGGGGCAATCTAGGTGGGATAGAACCTTGGTTGGTGCATTCTCCTGAAGACCCTGACTCACCACACCTTAAAGAACTCCCTCCACCACTCTGTCCCATTTTAACGCCTTGTATTTCTTGAAGTAAATACCAAACTCCCAGTGGAGCAGCGAGAAACACCACGCAAAGTGGAGGATGATCAATTGGCTTCACAGTCCACACTGAAAGACACTTAGACCCCAGTGTCCATAGTTTACCTACAAAGAGAGAATTCAGCACTGCTGCCTCATGTTCATTGGATAATAAGAAACCATGTCCTCCAAGTAACATAGATGCAGACCCAGCTTTGATGGTCTCTCTACAAATGAACTAAATCTCCTCAGAACATCAAATATTTCAAGTGCCCACCCTTAGAGGCAGTTTCTCAAAAAGTATGTAGGCCAGCAGAGCTGCATGTTTGTGGAATGTTTACCCTGTCCCTTACTTTTAGAATCTTCTCTACCACCTCCAAAGTTGTAAACTCCTGAGTATTCTCCATTCCAGATATATATTCACAGATTTTCTAACTCTTATCCTCTATTTGTGTCTTACTTGAGGAGAGTGTAATGTCAAGGCATTGTTCTGGATGAAAGTGGGAAGAATTTTGTGTAGTACATATTTGCATACACATTGGATTCAATTTCCTATTTTCCATTAGAAATGCTGAATCCCTGAAACTAACATATACCCTATTAGACTCTGACTACTAATCCTAATATGATGGAGAAAAATAACACAAACAGAATAGAAATACAGGCAGTTTAGAGGAGGTATGTTTTATAGTTGGAGTTGCCTTTTGCATGGTATAGTGTAGCAGTTATAAATCTAGTCAATTATTTGTTGAAATAGTTCTCCATGCGTTTTTAATGTTAACAAATAATGAATTCCTGTCCCCCTTTCTCTGTAGCCTATTCAGCACACGTATTTTTATATGCACATATAGAATCCTACCTGGTACCACACGTACATTCTTGTGAGGTGGCTGATTTGGCAGATACAAATTGGAAGAAGAGATCACTCCTCCTAAATGCTGCTTGAACATTTAATTCAAATGTGAGTGAGCTTCCTAGTTGAACAACATTATACATAAATCAATGTTCAGTAAAATGAATATATTTGGATCTGTGGATGATATACATTTCATGGTGAATTTCGTTTGGCATATATATTGCAATTTTTAATGTCTCTCACTGTTTGTGTATATAAATATGTATATATATATATAGATACACTCTCAAGATTTTTCAAAACATGAAATATGTGTCTTATTACACACTTCCTAAATTCATTCATATTTATGTTGTGGATTTATAATCAACTTTTCACAAGATTATTCTCAGAAATATTCATCCACCTGAAATACTTATTTGTTTCTTATTACTGTTTCCACCCCAGATATGCATTCACAGATTTTCAAACTCTTCTACTCTAATTGTGTCTTACTTGGGGTGAAGGTAATGTAAAGGCATTGTTCTGGATGAGAGTGGGAAGATAATTGTGTAGCATATATTTTATACACATTGGATTCATTTTCCTATATTCCATTGAATATACTGAATCCCTGACAATAACCCATACCCTACTATACTCTGTCTACTAATCCAAACATGATGGAGAAAAACATCCCAAACATAATAGAAATACAAGCAGTTTAGAGGAGGCATGGGGTATAGTTGGACTTGCCATTTGCATGATAAATGGTAGGTGTTATATATCTAGTCAATTTTTAATTGAAATAGTTCTCCATGTGTTGTTAAATTTAACAAATATGTAAATTCCTCTCCCTTTCTCTGTAGCCTATTCAGCACATTTATTTTTATATGCTTATATAGAATTCTACCTGGTATCACACGTTCATTTTTGTGAGGTGACTGACTTGGCAGATACAACTTGTGAGAAGAGATCACTCCTCTAAACGCTGTTGGAACTGAAAATTCAAACTATGGGTGAGCTTTCTAGTAGAACAACATTATACATAAATCCTTGTTCAGTAAAATAAATATTTTTGCATCTGTGGATGCTATATATTTTATGATGAACTTCGATTGGCATATATATAACTACATTTAAATGTCTGTGTGTGTGTTTTGTGTGTGTGTGTGTGTGTGTGTGTGTATATATATATATATATATATATATATACACATATATATGTATATACACATATATATAATTATGAATATATATATATATATATATATATATATATATATATATATATATATACACTGTCCTGATTTTTAAAATATGAAATATATGTTTCTTAAATACACTCCCTAAGTTCATCCATGTTCAAAAATGTGGATTTATAATAAACTTTTCACAAAATTATTCTCAGAAATATTCATCCACCTGAAATACACATTTGTTTCATAGTTCTGAAAACTAACTTCAGTAAATGGTGCTTACAAATCCTAATATTTGTACAGTAACTGACCCAGATTAACATCAATCAAGTAGATTCGTATGGGACATGATGTGTATTCTGACGTTTATTTTCATTCAACACTGGTACATTACTATTTCTTCAGTTTTTACAAATCATAGGAAATATATACTTCATCCACAAGTTCACAAATATATACGCATTTGTTGCACAATCACTTCCTGCTTCATGAAACATGTATTCCTCCAGGTTTCTTGACTGGTCTTTTCATGAGACTTCTTTCCAAACACATTATTTTCGATTTCCATAATCACTTTTGAAGCAAAACTCACACACCCTTCATGATAAACCAGAAACTTAATGTTGCCATTAGATATATAACTGGTTGGAATGAATGTTTGTATGTCAATATAAGATTTCCTGTATTTTTTCAGATATAATTTCAATCCATTATTTAAAGTCAGAACCAGATATATTATTTATTCACAGTATGGTCTATTCATGCAGTATCTCTATATGCACAGACAAAGGGTACACCTCTTTTTACCCCCATTACTAGTTTATACGTCTTGAAAATGTTGCTGCCAGAAATGGTGGAAGAAAGAGTCAAAACACCTGATCTACATGTACGTTTTATCACAGTAATATTCTGGACAAAATAAGCAAAGGTCACACTTAAGATTGTAGCAAAGACTAAATGAAAAGTGAGCATGGATTACTAAACATCCATGTCCAGGTTGCCTAATGCTGTCAAATGTCAATCCTATTGGTCACTACATATTTGTTTCTTTCTTAGATTATATATTCAAACTCAACCCTGTTGAAAATATCTAATCCTATCATCACTTTATACTTTGCCTGATTTCGTAATGTCTCTATTGATATCAGCTTTCCTAACTATTTTCCCCAGTTCATTATTGTGACAGTCTCTTCACTTGTGCTGACATTAACATTCACTGTCTACCGGAAACCCTATTGCTAAACAACATTTGGTTCAAATCCTATACTCACTCTTCTTTCTAAACCTACTGAGAATCTTCCGAATCCTACCGACTATCCCTTTTGACTGGAAGTTCTCTTCTACATTTAATCATCCATGGTACAAGGACCTAATCCATTGTATATCGATTTACCTGACACATCAGTGCAGAACATTATTCAAAGCTACGTATCCCAATCAAGGGCCCAATGCCCTTTTGGGCTTCATATGTTAGCTAGATTTCTGTTTTCATACTTATATTTCACCTATATATTCTTGTAAATATCGCAGTTTCCCAATACCATTATTCATCGCGCAGAAAGATTCCTAATCCAAATCGAACATGTTAGTTAACCTAACCATACACTGTTCAGTCAATTTAACTTTACAGAAGAGCAGGGATAGAGTTGGTCTTACAATACAGGAATATAGGGGATCTTCCACATGCTGAGAAACTCAAAGGTCCATGCAGAAATGATTCCTGGAGAAGTTGTAAGCAGCTATGGAGGACCTAAGAGAGCAAAAGTCATCCTCCATGGCAAACAACCTGGTCAGGATGAAGGGTTGTGTCTGAATCAGCTTCTCTCTTCTTAATGTAGAGAAGATGGACCAAACCAGGCCTGTGTGGAGAGCTGTTCCCAGGTGCCAATGGTTGATATACCAATCTAACTTGTGAAAGTGTAACAGGAAGTAGGGGCAGCCTCCATCTCAGGGGACCCTTGAAAGCAATTGTTAGGACAAAGTGGTTGCCACGGCAGTAACCTCATTCAGTTCCTGAATGAAGTGACCTACCTCTCTTCCTTGATGATGGATCTCTCTGAACTTGGGATCCAGGAAGCCAGGCACCCAGAGTCAGTCCCAGTTTCTTTCCCAGTGTGCTCAGTTGTTTGGAATAACCAAGGACAGAGTAAGTCTTCTTGGTACCTACTGATGTGAGGATTGCCAAATGCCAGGAGAGCTCTGAAAAGGGGAATTTCTTGAGAAAGCAGGTAGTGGCTCACCACTGGCTCCTGAAAACTTCACAGTGTTGGCCAAGGAGACCCAATCTGAGAAGGACAGGCCATTTCAAGGAAACATAGTATGGCCCATCAGTCAGAGTACATTCCAATTAGTCACAGACCTACTTGAATAAAGGAGGTGTCGTTGTGGGTGTGGTTGTGATTTTGTGGTTTAGTCTCATGTTCTGAGAATAGGTAAGAAAGGCGGTTTGTTTGTTTTGGAGTGGACTTTTTATAGTAAGTCATTTGACAAGGCGATTGTTTGTATGCCTGTGTATCCCACTCTGTCCGTGGTTGTAGACATTATAAAAGATAATGCATCAATGGATGTGTCCTGTCTAGTAGAAACCTTGCCAACATTCATCCTGCCCAATTTATGAGTGGACTGCAGGTTGCTTTAGGGACGGGCAACACCTACTATCTTCCGGAGTTCCTGTTTTCTTCCTGAATTCTGGCCACTCTTCAGAGCAGGCTCATGGTTTTCTGTCCAAGATATGTACCACCTCCAAGCTCTGTGACATTGCCATATAATGGATAGCTGAAGGGAATAGCAAGCATCTCAGAAAACTCAGATATCAGTGTGACAAAGAAAGTCTCAGGAGAGAAACCCTGCTTTGGGCCTTTTGCTTACCTATTTATCTGTTGCTCTGAGTGTCAGGAAGGTCTTTGCCTCAGGCCACACCTTTGTGAACCCTGAAGAAAACAGTTTTCAAATGGAAATGAATGGGCATCACCTGTGGCTCTTTGCTTAATTGCTTTGGAAAAGAATGTGTCTGAATCAGCCTCTTGGCCCTGTGTGACGCAGTGGCTTGGCTTCTTAGCACCTGATGGATCAAAAGAAAGATCCCATGTGTCCATCCAAAACAAAAATGGCAAATATTCACTCATTGTGAATGAATTCTTTTACCTTCCTCTGTTAGGATCCTGAATTCCATGAAGGGAGAATAGGAATCCTTTGGGCCAATTGAGTTCTGCAAATCTCTGCAGAGGGGCTTGGGTTTTCTCATGACTCAAATTCACATAAAGAATCTAAACCACAGAGTCAGAAGGCCTCAAATTGAAAAAGCTGAGCAGTATTAATGGCAGGCCTATTTGATCACTCCTGGTTTACAGGAAGTGTGTCCAGGCCACCTTGATGTTAGACAAATGAGGGGAACAGGACCTTAATTTGGACACTGACTTGGCCTGTGGACCTCATTGAAAACTCCAGCCAGACGTTATAAGGAGTGTCTATATCGAAGAAGATGAGGACCATGTGGGAGTGTTTTGGTTTTAATTGTGGTCATTTGTGTGGCGGTTGGAAGAGATGACTGTTCCACTGGGCTTGAACTCTGGTGTGATTCCCCTTAGAGACTGAGTTCTTTAACTGACCTCAGAGAAGTATTGCCATGAATTGTGTTGGGATTTTAGGAGGCCACACATGAGAGTCGCCCTTGGAACCTGAGATCTAGGCCCAGGTTGGATTTCCACAGAACACTGGGAATTTCAGCCCGGATATTACATACAATTTTTCTTAAAGACTTGGCAGCCATATTTGAGTTTAAAACACACTTGAACCTCACATTGTAGATCTCAATGGGCCTGGCTTCATGTGACATTTTGGCCACCCTTAGGGAAACCATGCCTGTGAGAGTGCTCCAGTGCTTTCATTGAAATTAGCTTCTTCACCATTTAATGGTTCCTGAATTAATTGAAGCCCTCAGAGCCGCAAACTTCATCCGTGAAAAATGGCTAAAAAAATTACCATGAAATTTTTGACATTTTCATGTTCAGCTGGCACTGGAAAAACTTTGGATGTCTTGTTTCTGATCCTGAGTATACCAGACATTGCCTTGATTGACTTTGTTTCATGAAAATGGTGTAGAACAGATATGCCAGTAAGTTGGAGCCTGGTGAGTAGTTGGCCTAGAGCAGTGGTATGCCATTGTGTGATACAACATCTGTGTTGTGGCCATGTGGATCAGCCATTGGCTTCCAAATGGCTTGTGACTGACATGGTGCAGCCAGCAGACCCATATATGTAAAGGCATCTTGTTATATGGAGAGGATTCACTGCAATGTTCAGAATCATATTGCTATTCTCAAGGGGGCAATCTAGGTGGGATAGAACCTTGGTTGGTGCATTCTCCTGAAGACCCTGACTCACCACACCTTAAAGAACTCCCTCCACCACTCTGTCCCATTTTAACTCCTTGTATTTCTTGAAGCAAATACCAAACTCCCAGTGGAGCAGCGAGAAACACCACGCAAAGTGGAGGATGACCCATTGGCTTCACAGTCCACACTGAAAGACACTTAGACCCCAGTGTCCATAGTTTACCTACAAAGAGAGAATTCAGCACTGCTGCCTCATGTTCATTGGATAATAAGAAAACATGTCCTCCAAGTAACATAGATGCAGACCCAGCTTTGATGGTCTCTCTACAAATGAACTAAATCTCCTTAGAACATCAAATATTTCAAGTGCCCACCCTTAGAGGCAGTTTCCAAAAAGTATGTAGGCCAGCAGAGCTGCATTTTTGTGGAATGTTTACCCTGTCCCTTACTTTTAGAATCTTCTCTACCACCTCCAAAGTTGTAAACTCCTGAGTATTCTCCATTCCAGATATATATTCACAGATTTTCTAACTCTTATCCTCTATTTGTGTCTTACTTGAGGAGAGTGTAATGTCAAGGCATTGTTCTGGATGAAAGTGGGAAGAATTTTGTGTAGCACATATTTGCATACACATTGGATTCAATTTCCTATTTTCCATTAGAAATGCTGAATCCCTGAAACTAACATATACCCTATTAGACTCTGACTACTAATCCTAATATGATGGAGAAAAATAACACAAAC
This sequence comes from Callospermophilus lateralis, assembly GCF_048772815.1. NCBI lineage: Eukaryota > Metazoa > Chordata > Mammalia > Rodentia > Sciuridae > Callospermophilus > Callospermophilus lateralis. Next base: position 250,859 of record NW_027513092.1, read on the forward strand.
AGAATAGAAATACAGGCAGTTTAGAGGAGGTATGTTTTATAGTTGGAGTTGCCTTTTGCATGGTATAGTGTAGCAGTTATAAATCTAGTAAATTATTTGTTGAAATAGTTCTCCATGCGTTTTTAAAGTTAACAAATAATGAATTCCTGTCCCCCTTTCTCTGTAGCCTATTCAGAACACGTATTTTTATATGCACATATGGAGTCCTACCTGGTACCACACGTACATTCTTGTGAGGTGGCTGATTTGGCAGATACAAATTGGAAGAAGAGATCACTCCTCCTAAATGCTGCTTGAACATTTAATTCAAATGTGAGTGAGCTTCCTAGTTGAACAACATTATACATAAATCAATGTTCAGTAAAATGAATATATTTGGATCTGTGGATGATATACATTTCATGGTGAATTTCGTTTGGCATATATATTGCAATTTTTAATGTCTCTCTCTGTTTGTGTATATAAATATGTATATATATATATAGATACACTCTCAAGATTTTTCAAAACATGAAATATGTGTCTTATTACACACTTCCTAAATTCACTCATATTTATGCTGTGGATTTATAATCAACTTTTCACAAGATTATTCTCAGAAATATTCATCCACCTGAAATACTTATTTGTTTCTTAGTACTGTTTCCACCCCAGATATGCATTCACGATTTTCAAACTCTTCTACTCTAATTGTGTCTTACTTGGGGTGAAGGTAATGTAAAGGCATTGTTCTGGATGAGAGTGGGAAGATAATTGTGTAGCATATATTTTATACACATTGGATTCATTTTCCTATATTCCATTGAATATACTGAATCCCTGACAATAACCCATACCCTACTATACTCTGTCTACTAATCCAAACATGATGGAGAAAAACAACCCAAACATAATAGAAATACAAGCAGTTTAGAGGAGGCATGGGGTATAGTTGGACTTGCCATTTGCATGATAAATGGTAGGTGTTATAAATCTAGTCAATTTTCAATTGAAATAGTTCTCCATGTGTTGTTAAAGTTAACAAATATGTAAATTCCTCTCCCTTTCTCTGTAGCCATTTCAGCACATTTATTTGTATATGCTTATATAGAATTCTACCTGGTATCACACGTTCATTTTTGTGAGGTGACTGACTTGGCAGATACAACTTGTGAGAAGAGATCACTCCTCTAAACGCTGTTGGAACTGAAAATTCAAACTATGGGTGAGCTTTCTAGTAGAACAACATTATACATAAATCCTTGTTCCGTAAAATAAATATTTTTGCATCTGTGGATGCTATATATTTTATGATGAACTTCGATTGGCATATATATAACTACATTTAAATGTCTGTGTGTGTGTTTTGTGTGTGTGTGTGTGTGTGTGTGTGTGTATATATATATATATATATATATATATAGACACATATATATGTATATACACATATATATAATTGTGAATATATATATATATATATATATATATATATATATATATATATACACTGTCCTGATTTTTAAAATATGAAATATATGTTTCTTAAATACACTCCCTAAGTTCATCCATGTTCAAAAATGTGGATTTATAATAAACTTTTCACAAAATTATTCTCAGAAATATTCATCCACCTGAAATACACATTTGTTTCATAGTTCTGAAAACTAACTTCAGTAAATGGTGCTTACAAATCCTAATATTTGTACAGTAACTGACCCAGATTAACATCAATCAAGTAGATTCGTATGGGACATGATGTGTATTCTGACGTTTATTTTCATTCAACACTGGTACATTACTATTTCTTCAGTTTATACAAATAATAGGAAATATATACTTCATCCACAAGTTCACAAATTTATACACATTTGTTTCACAATCACTTCCTGCTTCATGAAACATGTATTCCTCTAGGTTTCTTGACTGGTCTTTTCATGAGACTTCTTTCCAAACACATTATTTTCGATTTCCATAATCACTTTTGAAGCAAAACTCACACATCCTTCATGATAAACCATAAACTTAATGTGGCCATTAGATATATAACTGGTTGGAATGAATATTTGTATGTCAATATAAGATTTCCTGTATTTTTTCAGATATAATTTCAATCCATTATTTAAAGTCAGAACCAGATATATTATTTATTCACAGTATGGTCTATTCATGCATTATCTCTATATGCACAGACAAAGGGTACACCTCTTTTTACCCCCATTACTAATTTATACGTCTTGAAAATGTTGCTGCCAGAAATGGTGGAAGAAAGAGTCATGTCACCTAATCTACATGTACGTTTTATCACAGTAATATTCTGGACAAAAAAAGGAAAGGTCACACTTAAGATTGTAGCAAAGACTAAATGAAAAGTGAGCATGGATTACTAAACATCCATGTCCAGGTTGCCTAATGCTGTCAAATGTCAATCCTATTGGTCACTACATATTTGTTTCTTTCTTAGATTATATATTCAAACTCAACCCTGTTGAAAATATCTAATCCTATCATCACTTTATACTTTGCCTGATTTCGTAATGTCTCTATTGATATCAGCTTTCCTAACTATTTTCCCCAGTTCATCATTGTGACAGTCTCTTCACTTGTGCTGACATTAACATTCACTGTCTACCGAAACCCTATTGCTAAACAACATTTGGTCCAAATCCTATACTCACTCTTCTTTCTAAACCTACTGAGAATCTTCCGAATCCTACCGACTATCCCTTTTGACTGGAAGTTCTCTTCTACATTTAATCATCCATGGTACAAGGACCTAAGCCATTGTATATCGATTTACCTGACACATCAGTGCAGAACATAATTCAAAGCTACGTGTCCCAATCAAGGGCCCAATGACCTTTTGGGCTTTATATCTTAGCTAGATTTCTGTTTTCATACTTATATTTCACCTATATATTCCTGTAAATATCGCAGTTTCCCAATACCATTATTCATCGCGCAGAAAGATTCCTAATCCAAATCGAACGTGTTAGTTAACCTAACCATACACTGTTCAGTCAATTTAACTTTACAGAAGAGCAGGGATAGAGTTGGTCTTACAATACAGGAATATAGGGGATCTTCCACATGCTGAGAAACTCAAAGGTCCATGCAGAAATGATTCCTGGAGAAGTTGTAAGCAGCTATGGAGGACCTAAGAGAGCAAAAGTCATCCTCCATGGCAAACAACCTGGTCAGGATGAAGGGTTGTGTCTGAATCAGCTTCTCTCTTCTTAATGTAGAGAAGATGGACCAAACCAGGCCTGTGTGGAGAGCTGTTCCCAGGTGCCAATGGTTGATATACCAATCTAACTTGTGAAAGTGTCACAGGAAGTAGGGGCAGCCTCCATCTCATGGGACCCTTGAAAGCAATTGTTAGGACAAAGTGGTTGCCACGGCAGTAACCTCATTCAGTTCCTGAATGAAGTGACCTACCTCTCTTCCTTGATGACGGATCTCTCTGAACTTGGGATCCAGGAAGCCAGGCACCAAGAGTCAGTCCCAGTTTCTTTCCCAGTGGGCTCAGTTGTTTGGAATAACCAAGGACAGAGTAAGTCTTCCTTGGTACCTACTGATGTGAGGATTGCCAAATGCCAGGAGAGTTCTGAAAAGGGGAATTTCCTTAGAAAGCAGGTAGTGGCTCACCACTGGCTCCTGAAAACTTCACTGTGTTTTCCAAGAAGACCAGATCTGAGAAGGACAGACCTTTTCAAGGAAACATAGTATGGCCCATCAGTCAGAGTACATTCCAATTAGTCACAGACCTACTTGAATAAAGGAGGTGTCGTTGTGGGTGTGGTTGTGATTTTGTGGTTTAGTCTCATGTTCTGAGAATAGGTAAGAAAGGCGGTTTGTTTGTTTTGGAGTGGACTGTTTATAGTAAGTCATTTGACAAGGCGATTGTTGGTATGCCTGTGTATCCCACTGTGTCCGTGGTTGTAGACATTATAAAAGATAATCCATCAATGGATGTGTCCTGTCTAGTAGAAAGTTTGCCAACATTCATCCTGTCCAATTTATGAGTGGACTGCAGGTTGCTTTAGGGACGGGCAACACCCACTATCTTCTGAAGTTCCTGTTTTCTTCCTGAATTCTGGCCACTCTCCAGAGTAGGCTCATGGTTTTCTGTCCAAGATATGTACCACCTCCAAGCTCTGTGACATGTCCATGTACTGGATAGCTGAATGGAATAGCAAGCATCTCAGAAAACTCAAATAACAGTGTGACAAAGAAAGTCTCAGTAGAGAAACCCTGCTTTGGGCCTTTTGCTTACCTATTTTTCTGTTGCTCTGAGTGTCAGGAAGGTCTTTGCCTCAGTCCACCAATTTGTGAAGCCTTAAGAAAACAGTTTTCAAATGGAAATGAATGGGCATCACCTGTGTATCTTTGCTTAATTGCTTTGGAAAGGGATGTGTCTGAATCAGCCACTTGGACCTGTGTGAGGCAGTGGCTTAGATTCTCAGCACCTGTTGGAACTAAAGAAAGATTCCATGTGTGCTTTCAAAACCAAAATGGCAAAAAATCAGTCACTGTGTATGGAGTATCTTGCCTTACTCTGATAGGTTTCTGATCTCCATCAAGTGAGAATATGGATCCTTTGAGTCAAATGAGTTCTTCAAAGCCCTGGAGAGGCTAGCCCATATGAGCTTGGGTTTTTTCATTATTCCAAATCACATAAAGAATCTATACCTGACAGTCAGTAGGCCTCAAATTGGAGAAGCAGAGCAGTATTAAGGCCAGGCTTATTTTATCACTCCTGGTTCACAGGAATGGTGTCCAGGCCTAGCTGACTTTAAGCAAATAAGGGACAAGGGAGCTTGTTTTGGATACCGTCTTGTGCTGCACCCCTCATGGAAACCTCCAGCCAGAGGTTATAATGAGTGTCTATATGGAAGAAGGTGAGGACCATGTGGGAGTGTTTTGGTTTTAATTGTGTTCATTTGTGTAGCAGTTGGAAGAAATGACTGGATCCACCAGGGCTGGAACTTTGGTATGATTCCCCTTAGAGACTGAGTTCTGAAACTGACCTCAGAGAAGTATTGTCATGAATTGTGTTGCGATTTTAGAATGCCACGCATGAGAGTCGCCCTTGGAAACTGAAATCTAGGCCAAGGGTGGCTTTCGACTGATCACTGGGAATCTCAGCCAGGATATCACATGATTTTATTCTGAAAGACTTGACAGGCATAGTTGAGAGTCAAAACACTCATGGACCTCACATTGTAGACCTCAATGGGCTGGGCTTCATGTGACCGTTTGGCTACTCTTTGGGAAGCCTTGCCTTTGAGAGTTCTTCAGAGCATTCATTGAAATGAGGTACCTCAACATTAAATGGTTCCTGAATGAATTGAAACCCACAGTTTCTCCAACTTCAACCTTGAAAAGTGGCTAGATAAACACCCTGAAATTTTTAAAACTCCCATGACCAGGTGGCACTGGAGAACCTTTGGATCTCCTGTTGCTGATCATGAGTGTACCAGACAGTGCCTTGATTGACTGGGTTTCATGAAAATGGTGAAGAACAGAGATGCCAGTAATTTGCACTGCTGAATAGTGGGCCCAGAGCAGTGGTGTGCAGGTGTGTGATAAAATATCTGAGGTGGGGCCGTGTGGATTTCCAATTGACTTCCAAATGCCTTTTGGCTGCCATGGTGCATCCAGCAGAACCTTACATGTTAAGGCATCTTATTATATGGAGAGGTTTCAAGGCAATGTTCAGAATCAGGTGGGTATGGTCAAGGAAAAAGCTATGTGAAACAGAAGCCTGGTTGGTGCATTCTCCTGCAGTTTCTGACCCACCACACGTGACAGAACTCCCTCCAGCACTGTGTCGCAGTTGAACTCCTTGTATTTCGTGAAGCAAATACTAAACTCCCAGTGCAGCACCAAGAAACACCACAAAAATGGAGGATGATCAAATGGCTTCACAGTCCACACAGGGAGACACTTAGCCCCCAATGGCCACAGTTTACCTACCAAGAGATAATTCAGCACTGCTGCCTCATGTTCATTGGAAAATAAGAAACCATGCTCTCCATTCACATAGATGCAGACCCAGCTTTGATGGTCTCACTAGAAAAGAAGCTAAACCTTCTGACAACAAAATATATTTAAAGTATCCAACCTCAGAGGCAGTTTCTCAAGAAGTCTTTAGGCCAGCAGAGCTCTATGTTTGTGGAGTGTTTACCTCTTAGACCAGGATGTAAGAAAAGAACACTGACTCCAATTAAAATCAAATTAAAGTAAGCTTATTATTTCCACTGGCTGGGCTGCCACTCCCTCCCAAAATTGCGAGAACAAGAGAGCAACCCCACCTTTACTACAGCCCATGTTTGTAGCCCAGAAAGTTACACAAAAATGGGGTAACAGATAATAGAACTCTGACAAGCATCACACTAATGGGAGTTTACTTTTTTTTTTTTTTTTTTGCTAGCCCCAACATCAAAATTTATGAGGACCATTAGAGCCTCAGAGAGGGTCATTGTCTGGCCACAAAAGGCCAATATTTATGAGGTGTGACAAAGTTTCAGAGAGGGCTGCTATCTGGTCAGAGAGCCATGCACGGGTGAGTTCAAGGCACTGGCAGTCATTCCAAGCAGGTTCAGAATTTGCAGTAATTTACAGTAAAGCCAAAATGATTTTTTCATGGCTTTGTTGCAAGATGACTCCCAATTTTAATAAAAGGTAAGGTTGGGTGTATCATTCCCCCCTTTTCTTATGTGTCCCTTTGTAATCCTTGATAGGTTAGTGGAAAAGCAGAGAGGAAATTTTAATCCCTCAGTTAACAGTCACCAAATTTTTAGAACTCACCGAAAACCAGTCTCCCTGATATTACCTGACTTAATTAATTACTTATATTGATAGTCTATTTATTTTTGGCTCCATTGGTGTAAGTAGAGAGTCGTCTCTCATTTTGGCTTTTTCTCACCTGAGAAAGGGTGACACGAGTGTGCATGGTGTGAGGGACATGAGTTGCCTTTTTGAAGTCAGTTCTTTTTGAAGTCTTGTTGAGGAAGAACAGGTTGTAAAGTCATCTGGGGATGGGTTCTTCTATGAGAGAAACAAAAAACATGAGTATTGAATAAATGTTGCAGTAGCTGGATCATGTCACTGTATGAAGTACCCTCACCAGTCTTTAATATCCCCAATTATCAGGACTGTGAACTTAATATTTAACTTTTAGTGATACAGTTGTCCCTCCCCATAATATACAGTTTAATAATTTAATGTCATCTGATTTTGCAGAATCCTTTCACTAGTATGAGCTCTGTGTTTAATAGAGAAACATTTAATTCTGTTACTCAGGGCTGGATAATTGTACTAGCAAACACCAAGCCTACCTGTGTAGGTTAGGAATATCTGTAGGCCTTAAACTAAAAACTTCTGCCTCTGGCAGCTCCTCTTGATAGTCTATTTTTATAGTTATCAGGCATTCCTCTCTGAGAATCCTTCTTTGTAGCCAACAGTTTTACTTATTTTGGGAGGCTAACATAAAGTGTATACCTTAAAATATTATTATTATTATTATTATTATTATTATTATTATTATTATTTAAAATGCCCAGGATTGGCTGTATTTTGGTTTTAACTGTCTTTGCTAAGTGTTTAAGATGAAGCAGTCAAACTGACTTTTGTTTCTATCTATTGTTAGCAGTCAGCTGAGCTTTTATGGGAGTCATTTTTTGGGAAACTTGAGAGCAGCTTCTCAGTTCTGCTAGTGCAATTTGAGCTATGTGGGTCCAGGTCTTGCTTGACCATGTGGCTTCCCTCAGAAGCATCAGGGATGTCTCCCTTTCCTGATGACTCACCTCTTTGTAGCAAATGCACTGATTGGCTTTCTGTTCTCCAGTGGTCTCATTAATCTCTCTGATCGGAAGGTTATGTGGCCCAGAGTTGCAAAGCTCATAGAGAAATCCCTTGTTCCCTGGATTCAGACTGACTCAGAGGGCAAGAGTCAAATATCGTTTTTTTTGGACCTTTTTATTTAACTTTAATTTTCAATCCTAATCTGAAACAACCAGCAAATGAATTCTAACAGCCATATATTAAGAGTACTGTGCTTTAATGTCTATAAGTTTATAATTATTTATATATTATTAATTGGGATCTTATTATTCTGTCTGTCTTGTAGTTGATGACTTATTATCTTAAATTAAACCATGTTGTGTTCTTAAAGCAACAATTCTGTAAAACACCAACAGGGAATCTTTAGATCACTTATAAGGAAATTAAAAAATAAAATTTTTTTAACAAGAGTAAAAATACTTAGTTCATGTAATAGCTACCCTGAATTTTTTGGGTGAGTTATATATTATATCATCTTTTTGAGATCCTAGTAATCTTGACAGAAAAAAAAATTTGAACATAACTTTAAATGAAATAAAATCTGACCTACTGCTTTCGTAGTCATTCTCACATGTAGTAAGATGGGACACAGAGTCTTATCTCAGGTAAGCAGGGCTCCTTATAAACCTTAAATGCTTTAATTCTAAAGCTGATCTTTGCTTTTTAAATATCATTTTACAAAGTTTACATAAATTTTTTGAGGTCACATGAACATTAGCTCACACCATATGATATCACATTTAAAACATGAATTAAAGTACGGCTGAAAGATTTTAACCTTTACATAGATTAGGGTCTCATTAACTTAAAAATACATTTAAATTGTTCCACAATGTAAAAAGTAACATAAAACTTTACATATATTATTGATAACAGGTAAATAAATCCCCAATATATATTTTATTTACCATACAACTTCAGAACACCTGCTTGATATAATGCTCTTTTAAAGTTTCTACCTTATAGAGTTTTATAACTGGAAGATATGAGCACATTAATAGCATCACAATTACATTGATGTTTCTACATTAACCAAGTTTAGCTTTTAAAGAAATGGCAGTACAGTGCTCTAAAATAACAGTTCTTAATTAAACAGTTGTTTAATTTTTATGGTTGCCTGCTCTAGAAAATTTAAATCTTAATAAACTAAATGTTATGGGTAAACTTATGTTTAAGAAATTTTTGTCTCTTTAACACATGACTGATTTTTACAATCTTATACAGACTTTAGTACAAACTTATACAGACCTTAGTATATCAATCAGATATCAAACAAAAGTACACATGAATGAGTAATCCCATATCAAATTTACTTTACTTATTTATCAAAATATTAGACAAATGTTTTGAACAGTGTAAGCCATTTTTTTTTGATTGAAAGAAAAGTCCTGGAACATAGGCATATTAGACCTTTTGAAGACATTAATATTTTATTAGATTTTTGAACACCTAGAAAAACTTGTAAGCTTAAATTTAAAGAAATGTATATTTATCAGTTTACCCAATTTAAATTGAAACATTTAAATCACGTGAATTAAAGATCTTTGGATCCACTTTTTAAAATTGTTTTTATGAGTGCTTTTTAATATGAGTGCTCCTTATATATGTTAATTTGTGTATATATATATGATATACAGACATATGTATACATATATAGACATACAACACATAACAAATTGTGCACACATAATAAAAGTGAAAGCCTTGTAGCTTTTCACAGGTGAAATCTCCACTGCAATGATTTAAAAATTCCACAGTTGGTCAAAGATATTACTGATCAGAAAAACATTAACCTAGGTCTGTAGGAGCAAAATCATGAGCTCAAAAAATAAATAAAGAATCTAAGGAAAAAAATATGAGTCCTAGAAAAAATGACTGGCCAGTAATAAGTAAATACCATACAATTTACTTTTTTTTCCCTTAGGCCTCAAATAAGTCTCCTACTAAGCTTACAGGCTTCTTTCATTTGCATTTCAAAATAATCCCTGGCTGAGGTCTGGAAGAAGCAGGAAAAAATGGCTATTCTGAGCAGAAACCTTAGGCCTAAGGTATTTTAACCATTATTTTCAGGTTAGGATGTTGAAAATTATGATACAAGTTTAAGATACAATTCACAAAATTTTATATCTTTACAAGTTGTTTTGTCAACAGATATCATACTATGATTTAGTATCCTTGCCCAAATTAATGCACTGGTACACACAGTGACATTTTCCCAGGCTACCTAATTTAAAATTGGTGAAAAAAAGACTGAATGATTGGGAAGTTACTTGCCAACTTGGAAGTAGAGTTCTTTAGTTTTCCATCCTAAGTATTTATGTTCTCTGGCATGAATTATCTGAAACCATAAACTAAACAATTACCTAAACCCGACTTTTAACTGCAAGATTGTGAAATGCTTCAAAAACCCATTCAGATACCAGATTGATACAATGAAACATCATCATTTAGACACAAATTCAGCTAAGATCATTTCCAAGAAACAATTTATAATATTAACACATTATTGCACATGTCTTAAAGGGCCAGAAAAAAGGCACAAGACAGGCAGAAATGAACTCCAGACAATGGCTGACAGACAGAACCCTTTAAAACAGAGCAAATAAGAGAAAAATCTCCTTCCCCAGTGGCACCACAGATGTCCCCACAAGGGGACCAAATGTTTTCACAGAGGAGCAACCTGAAATGTAAAATAAAGTGTCTCCATGGTGACTTTACTGCATTTAGTGTCCCCTTTTTGTTTTTCTCTTTTTTTAAGAAGACAGAGGCGGCATTATCCTTACAGTGCAGGGAACGAAGGAGGGAATTCCCTGAATAAACAGGGCTTTGGCAGATGCTGGGAGATACTCAGTTCTTCATTCCCCAGCAGGCATTGCCATCTGCACTGGGTGTGCTCCAGGCAGCCAGCTAGGGGCTTCTCTCATTCTGCTTAACAAATGGTGGTAAAGTTCATCACAGTTCCTTAAAACACAGTCCAAAGGGGTGTCAGGCTTACTTGCTTTGTTACCCATTTTCACGTTCAATATCCTTAAGATTTTATCACAGAAATCACAAAACAAAATGCACAAAAACAAAAAAACATATAGAACACAGAACAAAACACACACACACACACACAAAAAAAAAAAAAACAGAATCCCGGTGCCAAAACAGAAAAACAGAGGAGCAATTCAACGTCTTGCTAAAGCTCTGGGGTAGGAGCACGTGCGTGTCCCTCGGCACCTCTCTAACCTTGAAAGGAATTCCCTACAGAACGGAACAGAGGACAGAACGATTCTCATTACTGTCCTGGACAGGAGTGTATGTGAGCCTCCCCAGGCCACCTCTCTGTCATTAGAAGAGATCTCCCTTAACCAGATATAAGATGTTATCAAGGTGCCACTTACCTATGGAGGCCTCCTCCACCAGGTGCTTGCTAATAGTTTCAGTGCGGTGGTTCACTGCAGTGCTCCCCAGACCGACGGCTCACTCCAAGGCCTTGGAACATCTCAAGTTGTGCACCCCCTAGAGTGGCTCCCCAGCCCGTCGCCCTGGAGGGAAGGCCAGCTTCAGAATTTTCAGCAGTCTGGCCTTGTGATCTGGTCGGGCAGGGTCATCTCACTGGGGAACTCCAAAATGTTGGACTAGGATGCAAGAAAAGACCACTGACTCCAATTAAAATCAAATTAAGGCAAGCTTATTATTAAAACCGGCCAGGCTGCCTCTCCCTCCAAAAATGGCAGGAACAAGACAGCAACACCACCTTTCCTACAGCCCAGCTATATAGCCCAGAAAGTTACACAAAAAGGGGGTTACAGATAACAGAACTTTGAAAGCATCACACTAATGGTAGTTTACATTTTTTTTTTGCTGGCCCCAACATCAGAAATTATGAGGACCATTAGAGACTCAGAGAGGGTCGTTGTCTGGCCTGGGAAGGCCAATATTTATTAGGTGTCACTAATGTTTCAGAGAGCACTGTTATCTGGTCAGAGAGCCAGGCATGGATGAGTTCAAGGCACGGGCACGCATTCCAAGCAGGTTCAGAATTTGCAGTAATTTATAGTAAAGCCCAAATTATCTTTTCACGGCTTTCTGGCAAGATGGCTCCCAATTCTAATAAAAGATCAGGTTGGGTCTATCAAGCCTGTCCTTTACTTTTGGAAACTCCTCTACAACCTGCAAGGTTGTGAACTCCTGACCATTTTACATTCCAGATATGTATTCACAGATTTTCTAACTCTTGTCCTCCAACTGTGTTTTACTTGGGGTGAAGGTAATATCAAGGCATTGTTCTGGATGAGAGTGGGAAGATTTTTGTGTAGCACATATTTGCATACACATTTAGGAGATCACTCCTCCTAAACACTGTTGGAACAGAAAATTCAATCTATGGGGGAGCTTCCTAGCTGAACAACATTATACATAAATTCAAGTTCATTAAATAAATAGTTTTGGATCAGTGGATGATATATATTTCAAGATGGATTTAAATTGGCATATATATTGCTACATTTTAATGTCCATGTGACTTTTGTGTTCATATTTTTTTGTGATTTATGTGGATTTATAATCAAATTTTCACAAGATTGTTCTCAGAAATATTCATCTAACTTAAATACATACTTTTTTCCTAGTACTGAAAAGTAACTTCAGTGAATGGTGCATAAAAATCCTAATATTTCTACAGTAACTGACCCAGATTAACATCAATGCAAGTAGATTCCTATGGGACAAGATGTGTATTTTGATGTTCATTTTTATTCATCACCGGTACATTACTATTTCTGCAGTTTATGCACATTATATATAGTATGATATATAATGTTCAATCACTTCCTGCTTGAGAACACATGTATTCTTACAGGTTTCTTGACTATTCTTTTCATGAGACTTCTTTCCAAACACATTATTTTTGATTTCCATAATCACTTTTGAAACAAAACTCACACACCTTTCAGGATAAACCACAACCATAATATTACCATTAGATGTATAACTGGTTGCAGTGAATGATTGTATATCAATGTGAGATTTCTTTTATATTTTCAGATATCAATTCAATCCATTATTTAAAGTGGAACCAGTTATATTATTTATTCACATGAAGGTCAATTGATGCATTATCAATATATTCTATGACACAGGGTATACCCCTTTGTACCCCCAATACTAATTTATATTTCTTCAAAATAGTGCTCCCAGAAATGGTGGAAGGAATACTCATGTCACCTGATCTACATATACATTTTATCACAATAATATTCTGGACACAAAATGCAAAGGTCACACTTATGATTTTACCAAAGCCTAAATAAAAAGTGAGCATGGATTAATAAAAACATCCATGTCCTGGTTACCTAATGCTCTCAAAAGTCAATCCAATTTGTGACAACATATTAGTTTCTGCCTAAGATAATATATTCAGACTCAAACCGTTGAAAATGTCTAAACAAATTACACACTTTATACTTTTACTGACTTCCTAATGTCTCTATTTATATCTGCTTTCCTACATATTTTCCCCAATTCGTCATTGTGCTGACATTTACATTCACTCTCTACCCGAAACCTTATTTGTAAAGAACTTTTGGTACAAATGCTATACTAACTCTTCTTTCTAAATCTACTGACTATCTTGCTAATCCTACAGACTATCCCTTTTTTATTGGATATTCTGTATTTTATTCAATCATCCAGTGTATAAGATCCTATTTCTTTGTATATCGATTTATCTGAGACATCTGTGCAGAATATAATTCAAAGCAAAGTATGCTACTCAAGGGCCCAATGTCCTACTTGGCTTCAAGTCTTCCCTAGATTTCTGTTTCCATACTTATATTTCACCTATATATTCTTGTAAATATCTCAGGTTCCCAATACCATTATTCATCCAGCAGAATGATTCCTAACCAAAATAGAACATGATATTAACACTAACCATACACTGTTCCCTCAATCTAACTTTACAGCAGTGCAGGGATAGAGTTGGTCTTACAATACAGGAATATAGGGGATCTTCCACCTGCTGAGAATCTCAAAGATCCATGCAGAAATTATCCCTGAAGAAGATATAGAATGCTATGAAGGACCTGAGAGACCAAAAGTCATTTTCCGTGGCAAATAACCTTGTCAGGATGAAGAGATGTGTCTGAATAAGCCTCTCGCATTTTAATGTAGACAAAATGGACAAAACCAAGCCTGTGTGGAGATCTCTCCCCCAGTACCTATGGTTGATATACCATTCTAACTTGTGAAAGTGTCACAGGAAGTAGGGGCAGCCTCCATCTCATGAGACCCTAGGAAGAAACTGTTAGGACAAAGTGTTTGCCAAGGCTGTGAGCTCATTCAGTTCATGAAGGAAGTGACCTACCTCACTTCTTTGTGATGGAACTCTCTGAACTTGGGATCCCGGAAACCAGGCACCCAGGGCCAGGCCCAGTAACAGTCACAGAGATCTCACTTGTTTGGATTTATCATGGAAAGAGTCAGTCTTTCTTGGTACCTACAGATGTGAAGATGGCCAAATGCCAGAAAAAATCTGAAGAGGTGTCTTTCCTGAGAAAGCAGGTAGTGGCGGCTCAAACCTGGCTCCTGACAACTTCACAGAGTGGGCCAAGGAGTCCAGATTTGAGAACAGACAGGCCATTTCGGGTGAACAAAGAATGGCTCACCAGGCAGAGGACACTCCGGTTAGTAACAGACCTTCTTGGGGGAAGGAGGTGCATTTGTGGGAATGAGTGTGGGTTTGTGGTTTTGTCTCATGTTCTGAGAATACGTAGGAAAGTTGGTTTGTTTGTTTTGGAGTGGACTGTTTCTATTAAGTCATTTGACAAGGCAAGTGTTTCTATGTCTGTGTATCCCACTTTGTCCGTGGGTGTAGACATTACAAAAGAAAATGCAACAATGGATGTGTCCTGTCTAGGAGAAAGCTTCCCAACATTCACGCTGCCCAATTTATAAAAGGACAGTGGATTGCCTTATTTGTGGGCAAGACCTGCAATCTTCCTAACTTCCTGTTTTCTTCCTGAATTCTGGCCACTCTCCAGAATAGGCTCATGATTTTGTGACCAAGATAGGTACCACCTCCAAGCTCTGTGACTTGGCCATGTACTGGATAGCTGAAGGGAATGGCAAGAATCTCAGAAAACTCAGATATCAGTGTTACCAGGAAAAGTCTCAGTGGAGAAACGCTGCTTTGGGACTTTTGCTTACCTATTGTTCTATAGCACTAAATGTCAGGAAGGTCTTTGCCAAGGCCACCCCGTTGTGAAGCCTGAATAAAACAGTTCTCTAATGCAAATGAATGGGCATCACCTGTCCCTCTTTGAGTAATTGATTTCGAAAGGGATGTTTCTGAATCAGCCTGTTGGCCCTGTGTGAGGCTGTGGCTTAGATTCTCAGCACCTGATGGATCTAAAGAAAGATGCCATGTGTGCATCCAAAACCAAAATGGCCAAAAGAGCATTCATTATGGATGAAGTCTCTCGCCTTCCTTTGTAAGTGTCCAGACCTCCATAAGGTGAGAATAGGAATCCTTTGGGTCAAATGAGTTCTTCAAAGCGCTTCAGAGTCTAGCCCATTGGTGCTTGGGTTTTCTCATGACCCCAATCCACATGAAGAATCTAAACCCCACAGTCAGTAGGCCTCAAATTGGAGAAGTGGAACAGTAATAATGGTAGGCCTATTTGATCACTCCTGGTTCACAGGAAGGGTTTCCAGGCCACCCTGACTTTAGGCAAATGACGGGCAAGGGAGCTTATTTTGGACACTGTCTTGTCCAGCGCCCCTCATAGAAACCTCCAGCTAGAGGTTATGATGAGTGTCTATGTGGAAAAGATGAGGGCCATATGGGAGTGTTTTCGTTTAAATTTTGGTCATTTGTGTGGCGATTGGAAGAAATCACTGGGTCCACCTGGGCTTGAACTCTGGTGTGAATCCACATAGAGACTGAGTTCTAGAACTGACCTCAGAGAAGAATTGCCATGAGTTTTGTTGGGATTTTAGGAGGCCACGCATGAAAGTAGCCCTTATAAACTTAGATCAAGGCCACAGAGCACTGGGAATCTCAGCCAAGATAATCCATGATTTTCTTCTTAAAGTCTTGGCAGCCATAGTTGAGAGTTAAAACACACATGTACCTCACATTGTAGACTTCAATTGGACTGGCTTCATGTGACCTTTTGTCCACTCTTTGGGAGGCCTTGCCTATGAGAGTTCTCCAGAGTTTCATTGAAATGAGCTTCCTCAACATTTAATGGTTTTTGAAACCCAAAGTTCCTCCAACTTCATCCTCGAAAAATGGCTAGATAAACACCATGAAATTTTTGAAATTCCCATGACCAGGTGGCACTGGAGAATCTTTGGATGTCCTATTGCTGATCATGAGTGTATCAGACAGTGCCTTGACTGACTGGGTTTCATGAAAATTGTGTAGAACAGAGATGCCAGTAAGTTGGAACCTGCAAATTAGTGGGCCTAGAGCAGTGGTGTGAAGGTGTGTGATAAAACATGTGTGGTGGGGCTATGTGGATCTGCCATTTGCTTCCAAATGGCTTGTGACTGACATGGTACAGCCAGCAGAACCTTCCATGTAAAGGCATCTTTTTATATAGGGAGATTTCAAGGCAATGTTCAGAATCAGGTTGCTATGGACAAAGGGGCAACCCATGTGGGATAAAATCCTGGTTGGTGCATTCACATGCAGACCGTGAGCTCCACATGTGACAGAACTCCCTCCAGCACTGTGTCCCAGTTGATCTCCTTGTATTTCATGAAGAAAATACCAAAGTCCCAGTGCAGCAGCAAGAACCACCACGAAAAGTGGAGGAGGACCAAATGGCTTCACAGTTCACACGGTGAGTCACTTAGCTCCCAGTGGCCATAGTTTAACTACAAAGAGAGTATTCGCACTGCTGCCTCATGTTCATTGGAAAATTAGAAACAATGTCCTCCAGGTCACATAGATGCAGACCCAGCTTTGATGGTCTCACTAGAAAGTAAGCTAAAGCTACTGACAACAACATATATTTCAAGTGCCCAACCTCAGAGGCAGTTTATCAAGAAGTCTTTAGGCCAGCAGAGCTCCATGTTTGTGGAGTGTTTACCATGTGCCTTACTTTTGGAAACTGCTCTACCACTTCCAAGGTTGTGAACTCCTGAGTATATTCCATTCCACATATGCATTCACAGATTTTCTAACTTTTCTCCTCTAATTGTGTCTTACTTGGGACGAAGTTAATGTCAAGGCATTGTTGTGGATGAGAGTGGGAAGATTTTTGTGTAGCACATATATGCATACACATTAGATTCATTTTCCAATTTTCCATTCAAAATACTTAATCCCTGACAGTAACTCATAAACTACTAGACTCTGACTGCTAATCCTAATATAATGGAGAAAACTAACCCAAACAGAATAGAAATACAAGCAGTTCAAAAAAGGCATGGTGTAGAGTTGGACTTGCCATTTGCATTATGAAGGGTAGGTGTTATAAATCTAGTTAATTTTTAATTGAAATAGTTCTCCTTGTGTTTTTAAAGTTAATAAATATATAAATTCCTGTCTCCCTTTCTCTGTAGCCTATTCAGAACATGTAATTTTAAATGCACATATAGAATCCTACCTGGTATCACATGTACATTCTTGTGAGGTGGCTGACTTGGCAGATACAAATAATGAGAAGAGATCACTCCTCCTAAACCCTGTTGGATCTTAAAATTCAACCTATGGGTGAGCTTCCTAGTTGAACAACATTAAACATAAATCCATGTTCAGTAAAAGAAATATTTTTGCATCTGTGGATGATATATATTTCATGATAAATTTCGATTGGCATATATATTGGTAATTTAATGTCTCTGGGTGTGTTTTTTTGTATATATATATATATATATATATATATATATATATATATATATATATATATATATTCTCCAGATTTTTCAAAATATGAAATATATGTGTCTTATATACACTCCCTAAATTCATTCATGTTCATGTATATGGATTTATAATCAAGTATTCACAAGATTATTCTCAGAAATATTCATCCACATGAAATACATATTTGTTTCCAGTACTGAAAACTAACTTCAGTTAATGTTGCATACAAATACTAATATTTGTACAGTAACTGACCCAGTTTAACATCAATGCAAGTAGATTACTATGGGACATGATGTGTATTTTGACGTTCATTTTTATTCAACACTGGTACATTACTATTTCTTCAATTTATGCACATCATAGGATATATATTTCATCCACAAATTAGCAAACTTATAGGCATTTGTTTCACTTTCAATAACTTCCTGCTTCAGAACACATGGATTCCTCCAGCTTTCTTGTCTGGTCTTTTCATGAGACTTCTTTCCAAAGACATTATTTTCAACTTTCATAATCAGTTTTGAAGCAAAACTCACACACTTTTCATGACAAACCATAATCCTAATATAACGTTTAGATGTATAACTGGTTGGAATGAATGTATGTGTATCAATATAAGATTTCCTGTATATTTTCAGATATCAATTGAATCCATTATTAAATTTGGAACCCATTTTATTATTTATTCACAGTATTGCCTATTCATGCATTATCTCTATATTCATATCACAGGGTACACCTATTTGTACCCCCAATATTAATTTGTACATTTGGACACAGAAGCAATGGTCACACTTATTATTTTACCAATGTAAATGTCAGGCGAGCATCGGAGGAAGAGACTACCAGGGACTGTCTAATGCAACAGCCAAAAGTTTATGGGGGTCCAGCATGCTGGGGCTCAGAGCTCCCTTGAATAGAGGAGAGAGCCCTGAGAACAGCTTAAGCAGAGCTTATATACTTTCCTTGGAGAGGGCAGGGAGGGAAGATTATTGATGGGTCAGGGCGAGTGGGTAGTTTGCGTGCAAATGGGTGAGGGAGTACATTCTGCAGTTTTGCAGTTGGTACAGCACATTCAGGGAACAAGATTAGCAAACAGTTCTCAAGATATCAACAGTGTTTTGTTAAGCATACCGTAAAACTGGAAGTGACAATTACCTATTTCATTTACCTTTCATTCCCCACTTTCTTTTGGTTACATTAAATCATAATAGTGATCATTGGGGATGTCACATTTTATGTCTGCTAGTGTGGTATATTGATTTCTGATTACCATAAGTTTAACTTGTCCAATTTGAGCTTGGAGAAAGTAAATTACACGGTTGAGCAAACAGGGTCCTACAGTTAGCAATAATGTGAGGATTATTAATGGACCGGCCAGGGCTGATAAAAGCGTAGTTAACCAGGGGGACTCTGTGAACCAAGACTCAAACCACCCTTTTAGGGCCTCTCTCTCTTGTTGATGCTCTTCAATGCGTCTTCTTAATTTAATCATAGATTCTTTTACAACTCCAGTATGGTAGGCATAATAACAACATTCTTCCCTCAATGCAGGACAAAGGCCCCTTCTCTCATGAAGAGGAGGTCGAACCCTCGCCTGTTCTGTAAAACAACTTCAGAGAGAGAGGTTAAAGATTCTTGTAAAGCTGTGATGGTGGTTTTTTAATATCTTCAAGTTTTGGTGTATTGCTGCTTCTAATTGGGTCATTTGTTGTGTCCCATGGATTAGGGCAGTGGTACCTGTGCCCACCTCTGCAGCAACTACTATTCCTCATAGGATGGCTAAAGTGAAAGATACAGGTTGCCAGCAGAACCGGGTTGTATGCCCCCCTATTTGAAATTTAAATGATCCTGCCTCATGATAGAGCACTCGGGGAAACATCTGCACCATTACATAATTAATCACATCTGTTGATAATTCTATGAATAAACAATGTTTAAGTATATAGAATTATACTGTTGTAGGTATGGACAAGGCAAGGCACCTAAGATAGCACCGAAGACAGGGAAACAGTCCTATTTGGTTGCAACCGGATATAGAGGGCATTGCTTCTATTATAATCAATTAATCCCCTGAATCCCAAGTTTAGGTAGTTTCAGAATTTTGTACCCAACATGTAAGAGAAAAGATTCAGAAATTTACAGTCTGCAGAAGTTCACAAAAAGCAGTTTTTGGTTCTGTTTTTATTTTCCTCTTCTCTGGGAAAGATAACATTTTAAGGACATCTGGGAGGGGGAAAGCTTTTTTCTTCTCTTTTATTTTCTCCCTGCCAGCTGTTACCATGGAGCCCAGTTGGTAACTTCTTTATCTTGGAAATGTAGCCATCTCTGGAAGCCTGAGCTCAAGGCCAGAGGCCTTGTTCACATATTTTGTGAAAAACTAGTAAGGGGGTGTCTAGCTTAGAAGTGCTGATTTTTCCAGCCAGTGGCCAAGTATAACAGAGCAACACGAAAAGAGGAAGTTTATGTACACTGAACTCTTTTATAGGGACTTTGTTGCTGAAAGTCCTAAAGTCAGCCACGATGAAGACTTCTGGAGAAGGCCATTTAAGATTTTTCTGTGGGCCTGGTACAGAGGGGAAGACGGGGAAGGCAGGGGGTGAGAGCAGTTCTGTGGTTCTGAGAATGAGGAAAAAGAGATATAAAAGAATAATGGGAAAAGGGTTTGGGATTTTCCTGGCAACAAAACGTGAGCAGTAGAACAGGTAGAGCAGATGGAAAGACAGGAGTGAGTATCCCAAAAAGCCTGTGAGGGACATTAAATTCTTAGTAACCTGTTTTTAGTGATGACAAAGCAACTTTAAAGGCCATTTTCATTACAACTTGGATAGGCGTCTGAGGGCACTCCTCAGCTGGTTTGAGCTTTGGGTTAGCTGGTAAGAGGACCTGGTGGGACCCGGTGTGGGCACTGACAGGAGAAGAGAGGAGTGAGTGGGTGGAAGGGTACCTCAGTACCTGCTACCTCAGCAAGGGGGCAATGGTCTGAGAACCAGCGGAGGTTTGGGTTTTTGATCTAGTAATTGGAGGGGAGAAATCAGGTTGTTGATGTGAGAGTGACAGCAGAGAGTCTGGAGCAGAAGGATCTATTGGAGAAACATAGTTCATGATGTGAGCAAAGGACTGAAAAGGCATACACATAGGGGAATTTTCTTCCATCCTTTTGAGCACTTGCCGAAGTTGAAAAAGTCACACAGAATTTGAGGATCTAGACACCCCTCTGCGGGCCATCGGTTTTGGTTGTCTAATTGATAATATGGCCAATGCTGTGAACTGAATTTGATGAGGAGTTTGGGTTCCACCAGGCAGCCCCTGTATGCTCACATCCCCATGACTTACGGAAGAAGACGGCTTTTCCCCCACACAGCCGTGGTTGTTTGTGGCTTTGATAGTCCACCGGGCAAACATAGTAATCTAGGCTAGCCAACCTGCATCAGGCTTGCTTGTCCCTACATCCATAATGTTTGTTTCCATTATCTATGGTACGGAAGAAATTTAATGGAATTTTAATGGGATCCTCTTCATCAGAGATATCCCAATTGGAAAGACGTATACTCAGCTGACAAATATCTTGGTGGAGAGATGGCCACCAGGTCCCTAAGGGGGCTGTATGCAAGACAGACCATACTTCTTGTCTAATAGGATTTGTGATCAGCCATCGCTGCTGAATGGGCTGATGATGGTTAGGACTAGTGGTGGCCAAGGGTAGAGTCTATAGCCTTATCCACATGGACAATATGCAATTTGAAAGGGTTACCAGTCTTTTCCACTTTCAAGCCAGAGTCTGGACAGGGCGCAGGCTTGAGATGAGAATTAGGATCCAGGAAGTGATTCCGTCTACCTTTACCACTGTAGGTTTTATAAGTAGCACCTGGTACGGTCCTGTCCATCGGGGTTCCAGGGATGACACCTGAAGTCATCTTATGTAGACGAAGTCTCTTATTTGATATCGATGTGGAGTCTCCTCTTCACCAGGTTGGTAGGCAGTGGCCAGCTGGTTTGACAGGTATCGCTGAGTTCTTTCAAGAGCTTTAAGTTTGTCAAGCAAGGGGGTGTGGAAGGGATCGGTAGGTCTTAGAGTTGGGGTTAGGTCCTTACTGGAGGAGGGGCCCCATAGAGAATTTCATAGGAGGTGAGGTTACTCAAAGAAACAGAGGGAGTATTTCTTGCATGAAACAGTGCATAAGGCAGGAGCATAGTCCAACCTTTGATGCCCTCTCTAAGCTTAATTTCGTTAAGGTCTCTTTAATGGTTCTATTAATTTTTTTTTAACCTGTCCTGAGCTCTGGGGTCTATAAGCACAATGTAACTTCCAATTTATTCCCAGGGTCCTGGCTAACCCCTTACTTACCTGGGCCATGAACGCCAGTCCATTATCAGACAATATACCCTTAGGTAGGCCGTATCATGGAAAAATATCTTTCAGGATTTTTTACCACCATTTGTGCCTTTTTTTGTGTGGAAGGCTTCAATCCATCCTGAAAATATATCTACAAACACTAGGAGATATTGAAGTCCATACCTCGCTGGCTTAATTTCAGTAAAGTCCACTTCCCAGAATTGTCCTGGTCTGGTTGTTCATAGGTGCTTTTTTGCAGGAAGCTTGGAAGGGTAAGCATTAACCTATTGACAGAACGGACAGGGTTTTGTTACCCGTTCAGTTATGTCCTTTCGCTGTGAGTCGGTTAGTGGAAAACTCTGTTCTTGATCCTTCAGGAATGCCTGCAGTTTCTTTGAACCAAGGTGTGTGAATTGATGTACATTTTTAACGTAGTGTAGGGCTTTCTGAAATTGCAGGCTTGGCTCAGTGAACTTGAGGAGTTCAGTGCCAGTGTTGTTAGATGTTATCAAAAGCTTGCTGGTGCTCAGGGGTCCATTGGAATTGGGCATCTCCCTTTAACAGCGGGTATAAAGGAGAAGTTAAGGACGCAAACACAGGAATCCATAACCTGCAAAACCCAGTAGTCCCAAGAAACTCTCTGTGTTGTCTGCTGCTGGGGGGGGGGGTGTATCTGCACAACCGTTTGTTTTCTGGGCTCAGTGAGCCATCGTTTACCACCCCTAAGGGAATAGCCCAGGAAGACTACTTCTTGCTGGCAAATTTGGGGTTTTTTGGAAGAAGCTCTATACCCGAGTTGAGCAAGCTTATATAATAGTGCTTGGTTCCCAGACTCACAGTTTTCCTTGGTGTTGGCTGCAGTAGCAGGTCATCCACGTATTGAAGCTGGGTGACTTCAGGGTGCATAGGTCTGAAGTTGTTGACATCTCTGTGGAGGGCTTCATCAAAGAGAGTGGGGGAGTTTTTGAACCCCTGTGGGAGTCTAGTCCATGTTAGTTTACCATACGTTCCGGTTTCTGGGTCTACCCACTCAAAAGCAAACAGCAACTGACTGTCTTTATGCAGAGGCATGCAATAGATAGCATCTTTATGTCCATACCATTTCTACTCAGGGTTCAGAGTGATAAGCAGATTGTACGAATTATTTACCATGGGGTGAATGTCCTGCACTCTGTTGTTGATCTCTCTTAGGTCTTTTATGGGGGATAGTCCCCAGTTCCTGGATTTTTTACCGGTAGCAGGGGAGTGTTCCAGGCCGATTGACAGGGCCTTAGGACCCTAAGGCCAGATATTTCTGAATATGGGGCCTTATCCCATCTTTACCTTTTTTGCTCAGAGGATGTTGTTTGACATTGATTGGGGAGGCTGAGGTTTTTAACTCCACTGTTCTTGGAGGTTGTTTCATGGCTAGGCCTAACCCAACAATTTTGCCCAGGCATCTGGGTAATCTGTTAACCATTTCTGGGGTAGCTTGCCTGTTTGATCAGTCTTGGGGTGTGTGAAAAGTGGATGTTCATCTTCGACTGACATTTATAAAGCCATGACTATAGGAGTTTTTAATGAAGAATTTAGAAATTTCATTTTGGGGCCTTCGGGGTTAAAAGTTGTTTTGTTCCGGAGCTTACTGAGCAGATCTCTGCCCATCAATGGGGCCAGGCATTCTGGGATTACTAGGAAGGAATGTTGGATTTTGTCTTTCCCCATGTCCATGGTCCTCTTAGTTGTCTAAGTCTGATATTTACTGCTGTTAGCCCTTTGAACTAGAGATCTTTTATTTGATAGAGGGCCCAGTGGGGCCTTAAGGGCTGAGTATACTGCTGCTGTATCCACTTCAAAGTTTATGGGGTCCCCTTCACTTCAAAAGTTACCCTGAGCTCGGGGAAGGGATCTGAGCCCCGACATTCTTAGTCAACCTCCAGAGTCAGAAAGGCTGTCTGGCGTGGCTTTCTCTTTCTAGGGAACTCTTTGTCTCAGTGTCCTTTTTCTTTACAGTAGGCACATTGATCTGAGGCCAAGGGTGGCCTCTGGAGGGGACCCAGGTATCACTTCTTCTCTCCCTGTTTCTTAATTTCTGGCCTATTTATTGTTGTGACCAGGACATTAGTTAATACCTTAATCTGTCTTTTTCATCTCTCATCCTCCCTTTGCTCCCTTTCGTTCTCTCTGTTTCTCTCTTATAGGATACTTTCTCGGCTACTCTGACTAAATCTCTCAAAGTCATATCTTGTAATCCATCTAAGTATTGTAACTTTCTTTTAATATCCAGATCAGCTTGCCCAATGAAGGCCATCATGGCATATGCCTTTTGATCTTCTGCCTGAAGATCGAAAGGAGTATATCTCCTATATGCCTCCACAATTCTCTCTAGAAACATAGAGGGATGTTCATCAGGCCCTTGAATAATCTCTCTTACCTTGGCCAAATTATTTGGTTGCCTAGCGGCCGGTTGGAAACCCACTATTAGGGACCGGCAATAAGTGGACAGATGCTCCCTACCTTCAAAGGTGTCGGGGTCCCAGTTGGGTAAGTTCAAGGGGAAGCCGGCTTTGATTATGTTGGGAAGTTGTGTTGGTCACCCATCTGGTCCGAGGATATTTTTTTTTTCTAGCTTCCAGGAAGTTTCTCTCTCATTCCTCTGTCATGAAGAGAATCCCTAGGATTTGTTGGCAGTCATCCCAAGTAGGCAGGTTTGAAAACGCCAGGGAGTTCTTTGAGTTCTTTTTGCCAGGCCAGCTTCCTCCAGGGAAGGAGGGGCTGTGTGTGTGACAAGGGGGAGTCATTTGGTGGGCGCTGGGCTGGCCTAGCTTCCTCCAGTGGCGGAGAGGCTGAGTCAGCAGCAGGGGAATCACTTAGAGGTTGTTGGGGGTTGGTGGACGAGGGCAGCGGATAAGAAGGCGAGGAGAGTCCAGTAGATTCTTGAGACTCAGGGAGAAGAGAGGGTGGAGGAGGAGGAGCAGAGGGTTTGAGAGATAGAATCATGGTGGAAGGAGTAGGAGCGGGGGCAGAGACAAGGAAAAGCTTCACCCATGGAGGAGGAGATTTGCAGAGGTCCTGCAAAGTTGAGATATATGGCTGTTGATCTGGATGTCCATGTGGCCCCGGTTGAAATACAAAATCTCTGACTTTTCGAATTAGTGGGACATAGATGTTTCTAGGGGCTATCCAACTCCAAAGGTGGGTCATTCTGAGGCATAGAGGGTCTGCCAGGTCCAGCG
Source organism: Callospermophilus lateralis (assembly GCF_048772815.1). Lineage (NCBI taxonomy): Eukaryota > Metazoa > Chordata > Mammalia > Rodentia > Sciuridae > Callospermophilus > Callospermophilus lateralis. Next base: position 276,102 of record NW_027513092.1, read on the forward strand.
ATTTACTGAAAAAGAAAGATTCTGGGCCCTTAAGCGGACTTTGTTCCAGTGATCAAGGGTCAGGAAGAGAGGTGTTGAAGTTCTCTGTCCCAAAATGAGAGATACACAAACAGTGAAAGCAACGACACACTACACTGACAAGACAAGACAATAAAGTCAGGCATTGGACGTCCAATACTGAGGCCAGGCCTGAGTAGCCGGCAAAACCTGATGCGCTGGCAATACTGAATCCGAAGCAAAATATCACTGAGTCAAGGAGACTATTGTTCCTCGATTTCCTGAGTCCTCTGGGGCATCCCCCAGGGACGTGGCCTGTGGCTCTGTGACACGTATGTCAGCCTCTTTCAGAGAGAGCTCACGCTCATCACCCATAGCCATTTTGACAAGCCCTAACCTGAAACCTAAAACCAAAAAGAGTTCCCTTACTTACCCTGATAGGAGCCCCTTGGGGATCTTTCATCCGCCGCTGTCGGATCTTGCTGGTGCCTCCAGATGTAAAGGTCGGGCAAGCATCGGAGGAAGAGACCACCAAGAGAATGTCTCCTTCAACAGTAAATGGTTTATTATGGGTCCAGCATTCTGGGGCTCAGAGCTCACTTGAATAGAGCAGAGAGCAATGAGAACAGCTTAAGCAGAGCTTATATGCTTTCCTTGGAGAGGGCTTGGAGGGAAGTTTATTGATGAGTCAGGGCAAGTGGGTGGTTTGCGTGCAAACGGGTGAGGGTATACATTTGCAGTTTGGCAGTTGGGGACAGCACATTCTGGAAACAAGATTAGCAAACAGTCCTCAAGACTTCAACAGTGTTTTGTTAAGCATACAGAAAAACAGTAAGTAACAAGTACCTATTTTATTAACCTTTCACCAAAGCCTAAATGAAAAGTGAGCATGGATTACTCAACACATCCATGTCCAGGTTGCCTAATGCTCTCAAATCAATCCTATTGGTGACTACATATTTGTTTCTTCTTAAGATAATATATTCAACCTCAACCCTGTTGAAAATGACTAATCCTATCAGTCACTTTATATTTTGTCTGATTTCCTAATGTCTATTGATATCTGCTTTCCTACATATTTTCCCCAGTTCATCATTGTGACTGACTCTTCACATGTGCTGACATTTACATT